>NC_041399.2:90285091-90587591 GCF_900747795.2 Erpetoichthys calabaricus | reverse complement strand
TCCCTCGTGGAATAACTGGTAATGTTTGACTAAAATGTACAGCGAGTAAAACGACATTACCTCCTTTTTTTTTTTTACGATCTCTGAGATCTTGCTTTTTTCGGTTCAAGGCTTCATAAGCTCTTTTATGTTCCATGGTGTACTTAATAAGTACTAATTATCCCAAACCATCATCTTTGAATGTTGCAAGACTTTCGCCTTGTATGTAGATCGGGGTAATTACATTCATTGCATTCCTAGTCTGAATCACAATCTGATTGTATAGGTGGTTACCTGGCACTGTAGGGTTGCCACCCGTCGTTTAAAATACGGAATCGTGCCGCGTTTGAGAATGAAATTGCGCGTCCCGTTTTGAATCAATACTGGACGGGATTTATCCCGTATTTTTTTTATCATTTTTTTTTTAAAGCAGCGTGTCATGCAAATCATCCCACACGCATTTTATGAAGATGCCTCCTTTCCTACTTTTGATTGGGTAATACTTGATGTCATTGTTAGTTTGATTGGTCTTTTTAACTGTCCAGTGAGGAGGGCGTGTCTTTTAAGTAGAGTCTGCAAAGTGTTGGCACTGAGATGTGGCGTCAGCGCCATAGTTGAAGCCCGTAACGTTGCGGTCAGCAAGTCGGCTAACATCCGCCATGTGCCGTCTTTCAGTTGCGAGAAGCAGATCATAGAATGGTTGAAACTGTTGCCCCTAACGTTGCGCCACGGCGTGTGGTTCGTTTATACCTCGTGTCTTCTCATTAAACTTTTATCTCGCGAATATGTTATTGCAATCCGCAGCGGGAGCGTTTCTATAAACTTAATTTAAACTTACGTTTTACACCGTGCTTTGTTTCCCTTATGAACATGCTTGTATGCTTCACTCGCTCCGTTCTCAATTGTTTAATTAATTTTTTGCTCTTCGCTGTTTGCGGCTCTTCCTCCATTTCCCCCTACTTCGTTCTTTTATCTCGCGAATATGTTATTGCAATCCTTAACGGGAGTGTTTCAATAAACTGATTGAAAATAGTTTTGCATTTTCCTTTTTAGTAAAAGGCGAGCTTTTAAGCCTGAGAAATCACCCCGTAAATGCACACGTTTAATTGCACATGTGTTAATATGTATGGTTACACAGTATTAAAAGACAGTGAACAACGTCAGTTACCTTTGTTCCCCGCGTTTGATAAAAGGTGAGCTTTTAAGCCTGAGAAATCACCCCGTAAATGCACACGTTTAATTGCACATGTGTTAATATGTATGCTTACACAGTATTAAAAGACAGTCAAAAATTAACGTCATTTACCTTCGTTCCCGCGTGTGACTCGTGCTGTAAATCTCTTCCTTGTTTTTAGTTCACGTGATTACGTAGGAGGCGTGATGACGCGATACGTGACTCCGCCTCCTCCATTACAGTGTATGGACAAAAAATATGTTCCAGTTATGACCATTACGCTTTGAATTTCGAAATGAAACCTGCCTAACTTTTGTAAGTAAGCTGTAAGGAATGAGCCTGCCAAATTTCAGCCTTCCACCTACACGGGAAGTTGGAGAATTAGTGATGAGTGAGTCAGTCAGTCAGTGAGTGAGTCAGTGAGGGCTTTGCCTTTTATTAGTATAGATGTAACGATAGAGCTTTATTGCTCATGGGCTAGTCTTAAAGAATAAATCTGGCTAATTGTCTATAAACAAGAAAGAGTGATATCCTCTTTGTTATACAGACAGCCTTATTATATAAGTTCCCACACAATCATAAAAATTGCTGATTTAGTAAGTGAGGTGTAGATATGATGTTGTAGACAGTGGATTAAAAGTCAAATAGGCATGTAGATGCTGCATGGCTCAAATCTCATGATTGTGCCGTTCATACAGCAGCTCATAATGGCCACACATTTGTACAAGTTACTTATAGTTACAGTCAACTACAGAATGTTACCAGGGTGACTTACAGGAGGATCTATGGCAGTGGTGTCAGTAGAGAGGGAGGGGCTTCAGAGACATATTGTGGATATTTCTGGAGACAATATTATTTATAGCATACAGGTAGGCATGTCTAATCATACAGTTTATATGTGTGCAAAATAAAGATTTAGGTGGCACCACTCTTATGATCATGTCTCTGCTTTGTTATGGTAAGCCCACATATTGACTCTACTTTGTTTCTTATGGGTGAGCCTGAATGGACCAGATCAGTCATTTGTTTGCAAGGTTCTGGCAAGCTTTGTTGGGCTGAATGGCCTGTTCTCATCTAGACTGTTCTAATGTTCTCACTAGTGAACACTTTCTTAAGGTATTACTATAGCAGATGAGGTGTTTTTTTTTTCCACGCAGCAGTCATAGGGAGTTAATACTTTGAATACTTCTTTTTCTGGTCCTTTCTTTCAGGCCTATTTGACAACAACAACAACAACATTTATTTATATAGCACATTTTCATACAAATAATATAGCTCAAAGTGCTTTACAGGCTGAAGAAAGAAAAAAAAGAAAAAATATAAAAATAAAATTAGGCAATACTAATTAACATAGAAGATTGTTTCCTGCCTTGTGCCCTGTGTTGGCTCGGATTGGCTCCAGCAGACCCCCGTGACCCTGTGTACGGATTCAGCGGGTTGGAAAATGGATGGATGGATGGATAAAAGTAAGGTCTGATGGCCAGGGAGGACAGAAAAAACAACAAAAAAAATCCAGACGGCTGGTGAAAAAAAACCAAAATCTGCAAGGGTTCCAGGCCACGAGACCGCCAAGCCCCCTCTAGGCATAAATGATCTCAATCAGTCCTCATGGTTTTCTGGCTCCATGTGGAAGAATTAGATGATGACGGTCATGTGGACCTCTGGCCTTCAATCCCTCAATGTAGGGACTGCAAGTTGCCTTGATCAGGTGGTGGTGGCACAGATAGCAACCACAGAAAAAATGGGAAAAGTACAGAAGGGAAAGTAGGGGTGAGTACAGATTTCAGAGCCATAAAAAAAAAGATAATTAAGTGCATATACAGAATAGCTATGAGAAAGCCAGGTTAAAATAATGAGTTTTAGCAGTTTTTTAAAGTGATCCACCATATTAGCCTGGCAAATTTCTGTCAGTATGCTATTCCAGATTTTAGGTGCATAACAGCAGAAGGCTGCCTCACCACTTCTTTTATGTTTAGCTCTTGGAATTATAAGCAGACATTCATTTGAAGATCTAAGGTTATGATATGGAGTGTAAGGTGAAAGGCATTCCAAAATATAGGACAGAGCGAGATTATTTAAGGCAAGAGTAACCCTGCTTGAAGTACTTTGATCTCAACAGTACAGAACCAAGGATCACTTGGGTGGATAAGACTACTCAATGGTCCAAGTTCACAATTTTAGGAATGGAGTAAAAATTTAATAATCAAGAAAAACTGAATGTATTAAATGATTAAAAAAAGAAAAACTTAATAAGTCTAATAAGTCTTAACTGTAAAATGTCACTATAAATTGCCCAAGTTGTAGGAGTGTTATTAAATAATTTAAAACAAACCTCAACTGCATAAGATAATTTACCTCAAAAACTGCATTTAAATTAACCTGATACCCTCACTTCTTAGGAAAAAGGGAGTTTGAATAGATCCCATCTTATACATATTTTATATATTTAGTGTCCCCCATGGTAGCTATTATTTAACTTAAAAGTATGGCATTTATTACAGGGCCATGTGTAAAAGTGCCTTAGTTGATCTCTAGGGAAACAATTTGTGGCGGATTAAAAACTTCTATGAAGAAATTAGAAAATAAGCTATTATTTAATTTATTTTATTATTGAATGGAGGTGTGATCGAGACAAAAGTTGTATCTTATTTTTACATTAGATGTATAAGGCTTGTAACAGAGAGAAAATATTCAGCAGTTAATGGTTATTTTTCAGGCAGATAACTGAGGATGCTGTCACAGAGCTAAAAAGGTGACAGGCCATTTAACTTGGAGTATATAAAGAGAAACATTATGTTGCAACTGCTGTACTGTACCAGCCTTTTTAGAAAGTAAAATACTAAATAGAGCAGCTAAAGTTACAGCTGTTTGTTTACAGCATTTTGTTGTAGGACTGACATTTATGTTTTGGTTATTCTAATAGCATGATAATAACACACTGGATGGACACAGTCTCTTGGGTTGTCTTTTACAGGTGATGTTTTAGTCTTTATAAATAATGAAGATCTGACAATTTCCTGCTAATTTTTAGGAGTAGCTTACTGTTTCTAGTAAGAAATTGAAACTTATTTACTGAGACAAATATTCTAAAGGTTAAATGTGAAAGAATAATCTAAATATATTCACAATATTACTGTTGTTATCAGGATTGCTTGGCAGTTCTCAGTAAATCTCAAAGCTGTACTTTTGAACTTAGAGTAGAGCAAAACAGGTGGTGTATATTGTTTGATAAGGTAATAGCAATATAAAAGTGTAAAAGGGAATGAATTGTATTAATAATTGATCACTCTATGGACTGGGACATTTATGCATATCTATGTTTGAATAAAGAACTGTTCTGCATTTTCATCTGGTCTCATGAATGACTTGTTTGAAAACAAGTTTTTTCCACTACAGTTTCTACCCTCACTGAGTTATTCAGTTTATCTCAGATTTGTGTGTGGATGTAAACACACTCTATGTCAACCAATAGATCACTGAAGATAGTACAATGAAGTTGAGATACATTTCTGGAACCCAACAATTTTCATTATAATTAAAGCCATCCCAAGTCGTTCCTATTTACTCAGGGTGGAAGTCTCAACTCTGTCACTGTCTTTATTTATTGTTTGTTTTTAGACCTTTTATTTTATTATCAACTTTAAATTTTTACAACTTGAGTATGGAAGTGAGTGTGCCTTGTGTTTGGTTGTCTCCTACCTCATGTGCATGGTTGCTTTGTAGACACATTGATGGAGAAATCAGGCTAGGTTAACAGGACTGAAATATGTACATAAATAACAATTAGATCAATGTAATTGATTTTCTTAATATAAAATGCTATATTACATGTACTGTCTAATGTTACTATTTAACCTGAAGAAAACTATTATTTATTATAGTGACTGTCTGCCAACCTGTAGAAAGGTCATGTTACTTCTACAACATTCTGGAAAACACTTTCCAAAGGTGTAGGAAAAAATGACATGTCCCTCTTTTTTTTGGAATGACCATTGAGACTTTTTTTCTGCTATAAACCTGAAATCTTAACATCAAATTAATACTACACCTCCCGCCAACAAATAAAATATTTTCTTTAGAAGACACCAGAAGGATTGTTTCTGTGGAACTGAGAGAAAGGGTGTCTTGGTGTTTATGGATTGTATATTTCTTTTTGATAAAGTAGTATTGATCAGTACTGAATGACACATTTGCTGGTATGTCCAGAGATATGAGAAGTCTCAGTTTTGTTTTATCATTGCCTTGGTTAGAGAGATCTATGGCTATAACTCAACTTCATAAGGCCACACGTCAATCAAAAGGTGGGGTCTTTTTGCACCCGCGAAACCAAAGGTAAAAATGTCTGCTCCTTTATTTATAAACCACTGTCAGCAGTAGTTCCTCTCTGTCTGTCTCTCTCTCTTTGTGCATCAGCTCCACCATGGTTCAACATGGCAGGAAGCAGATCTATTCTCTTTGAAGCATGACGCCCTCCACTCAGGTTTGGTGCAAAAGCTGGCCCAATATCTATGTAGCTGAATGGATTATTAGCTATGATATCCATCATTCAAAATGTAAACTCTGTGTCAGTGATTGAGCTCAGTCTGGGAAGAGTGAGAAGCATCAAAGCTTGAGAAAGGAACTTCAGTACTTAAATTCTTGTGGCAGAAAGAGTCAGAATTTTCCCTATGTTGATGACCAGAATACAAGAGGGAACCCAACAGCGACCTAAGGAAAGAAACACCACAACATGGAGAAAGGTCCAAAGTATAGCATGACAAAAACCATGAGTGTGCTTCATTGCAAAGCAAAGTTCTTCAAATGAACCAAGAGCAATGTCACAACACTTCAAGTAGCGTACTTTACCTACCATAACAAATGTGTTGGACTGTTATTTTCTGCAAAATAAATACCTGCGCTAGATGGATCAAATGTTTTTTTGTTTGTAAAATATTAACTGCGCTCTCATTCAAAAATAAGTAGACAAATTCTTGCCTATATGAATATGATTCTAACACTGACCCACTATACTGTATTTATAGCCTGTACGGGAAGTATTACACAAACTGGGTTGGTGGTAAAATTATAGTACCAGGAGCCATCAAGTCATGCTGCCTCCTAAGGGTACTGTTATAATTTAGACAAGGTTTTATGCCTGACTTATGTAAATATTATTTTATGTTTTATTGTTATGTTTGTTATCTTGTTTTTTTTCTCTTTATGTGTTAAATAATTATGTGCCCTGTCCCCTTATGACAGAGTTTCAGGGGGTTGGGCCCACCATTATTTTTAGCGGCAGGACCATTCTCTGCCTGTGTAAATCTAGGCAGATTGTCAGAACTTTCTTTTTTGGATTTTTTTGGTTTTTGACTTTTGTTTTGCTTTTTTTTTTCAAATTGTGGATTTAGTTTTATTTGTTTCAGGTTTGCCTTTTTAGGCATTCCTTTATTGCTTCTTTATTATTGTTGCATTTATTTAGTCTTTTAGTACATCTTCACTGTTTTTTGCAAAGAGGAAGAATTTTTAGATAGTTTATGTCTTTCTTTAATAATCCTATAATTTTCTTAAGATTAAGGAGTGTTTTGGTACTAGGCTTACCCCTTTTGACCCTGTGTAGGCCAAAGCCTACTCAATATTAGGGGGAAAGCCCATGTTTTAAACAGTACTGTAGGCCATAAACGTGGGTCTTGTATTTTGTGACTGTATTTCACAACAGGTACAAGCTGTGCTTTATTCATTTTTGTAACAAGTAGATAATATTGTTACAGTATAATGAAGCGTATACCACTCATAACTGCTTGAGCCAGCGAAGAAAGAAACAGTAACATACAGTAACTTCTCAGTGTACCATGATGCAAACCTCCCAGTGAAACTAAATACAGCTAAAGACCCCACATCACTCGTATTATATTACACATGGGTCTTTAAGTATTGTGGCAATATACATTACTAAAAATAAAGCAGAGAACTACATCTCAAAAATGAAAACCTTTAACATGAAAAAGTCATACTTGAATCATGGCCTATCTAATGGGCCTCTTACAACAACTGCATCCTTCTGTATGTTGTAAATGTTGAGAAACAAAATTAGATAATGGAATAAATAAGTGTTTTGTCGTCATCTTGCTATTGTGTGAAAAATGACACTTTCCAAAGGGGATGTATTGAGTGACTCATTGTGATATCTTAACCTTGTAATATACTGTAAATTTACTTGTCAGGAATGTCAGAAATATTTGTTAAACTTTAGTTCTGGCAAATTATTCTAGTGTAGTTCATTCATCATGTGTTTCATCCAGACGTTGAGGAATGGCGTTTAGTTTCAAATTGGATGCCAAGCTAAAGCTATAAAAAAGGAAGGGGGTATTGTAAAATGCATGGAGCACATATGAATATAAAAATACCTTTTCTCTTAGGTCTTGTGTGGACTCTTATATTATATTCCAGTAAAGAGTATAGGTCTTGCTCACTTAGGCTCACTCACTTAAATTTAGGTCACAGTATTAAAAATGAGATTTATTGGTATCCAGCCGTGTCAGCACTGAATATGAATGAAATCGAAAACATAAAAAGACAAAGTCTGTGCAGTTTAGTCATTCTCTCTCTCTCTCTCTCTCTAAGAGAAAACAAAGATAAAATTAGAGTATATAAAGATATGACAAAAACTGAGGGATTGTGAAGAAACTATTCTGGCTTCTATTTGTATCAGGTAAAATACCATAAGTCACATTTACAGTACGTGGTGTAATATAACATAAGAATGTGGTACAGAAGAAAAAACAAAAACTACCTCTCTGGGCTGTATTTGACTATGAAGAAACTCTCTAACAATATTTGTAAGCTGTATTTTATTACCTAGATAAGACAAGGTGAAGTAACAACTATAGCAACATTTTTAAATATAGCCCCTTCCAATATAGACTGTAATTCAAGGTGTTTTACAAATGGCAGCAAGTGTGCTTTATAAATGATAGTAAGTGGAAACAAAGAAAACAATAATCAAATAAAGGGTCAGATAGTCATTGGGGAAAGGAAAAAAAATCTTATGGGGTTCTGCGGCCAAAAGCCCGCCCGGGCCCCACTGCACATTCTATTATGTATGTAACATACAAATAAAAACAAACCAAAACAATAAAAGAGCTAGTCAGCCTGTACAGTCGCCTTCAAGGACAGGACCTCAGTAATTTTCTTTCTTCAACCAGCCTCAAGGGATTTTGCCCAGAAGGTGGGGGCACACGGCCACCACCGGATAGAGATGAGAGGAACAAAAGACAAATAAAGTGATGAGTCACTAATTCAACAAAATGCGAAAAGAGATTAAAAAAAGTTCGTTTTAAGACGTGATTTTTAACAACTCTACCATTCTGGTCTGACGTATCTCAATAGATGGATTATGCCATATTTACAGAACATAGAAACTAAAAGCAATCTTTTACACTACTTATTTTATGTTTTATTCTTGGAATAACAAGCAAAGCTGAATTTTAAGATACAAGGTTATGATTGGGAGTGTAAGGGAACAAATATTTCAAGATATATGAAGGTACAAAATTATTCAAAACCTTATAAATAATTGGCAGTACACTTAAAATTGACACTGGTAGCCATTATAAAGATGCTTATACTGGTGCAATGTTGTCATATTTCTTCTTTTTAGTTATTATACCAACTGCAATCGATTTAAAACGTTTTGACAATTCTGTTAGTAGTGCACTGCAGTAACATAAATGACTAAAGACAAAGGCACATATTAACTTCTTTGCATAAAGGACCAAACGTGCTAAATTTCTTAAATGAAAAAACTCAGTTTTGGTGACATAATTAATAAGAGATTTAGAATTAAGTTCTGTATCTAAAATAACTCCAAGATTTTTTATATCATACTTTCTACTTATCTGTAGAAATAATTATTTATTTTGAAATTTCTGCACTTATTTTTATTGTGGACAACAAGTAGTTCAGTTTTCTTCTTATTCGATTTAATTTAAATTGCAACTAAGCCACTCAATAATGTCATTTAGGCAGTCTTTCAGATATTGTAGATCAGGGTACACAACTCCGATCCTAAAGGGCCAGAGTGGCTACAGGATTTCATTATAACCATTTTCATTATTAGTGGCCAGCAGTGTTGGGCAGTAATGCGTTAGTCTGTAATGAGTTACTGTAATATTATTAGTTTCCCCATTAACAAGTAGAGTAAGGGATTACAATTTCCAAAACAGTAACAATGTTATAGTTAATAATCCAATTAACACTGCATTACCAGAATGTGATTTTTTTTATGGTCCTAATTAAGCGATTTTATTATGACATGCATGTGTGGTACATCAGGGCAGTACTACCAAAAAGCTCAACAATGATGGAGGATGAGTTAGAGAGGAATACTGTCAAAAACTGGAAGTGTTATTATTTTGAGTTTGTCTCAGTCAAAAATATAAAGAACATTGTCATTCATTCAGAGCAGGACACTATATAGGGGAGAAAAGAAGAGGATGGGATTTGAATAAGCTCATCGTTGTTACCTATTTCCACTGTTGAGTCGCCTTCATTTTGACACATTATTGCAAAAATAAGTATTAGGCAATACCTAATGTTTTGTAAATGTTTGGTGAAATCATTAAAGTCCTTTCTGCTGTGAGAATACTTTAGTTAAAAAGTTGGGAGAGACTAGTACTTTAATTTATATATTTATAATTTTTCATACAGGCTGCAATGTTTGTGGTTATGCGGATTGATTCTTGACTCCTTCTCTACAAGGCGAATTGTTCCAATAAAGTGAATTCATTTTTAAAAGAAGATGTTAATGAGGGTGGGCATTGAAAGTAGTATAGCAATATAATAAGTAATGTAACTACTTTCGGTACCAAGTAATAAGTAAAGTAATATTATTACTCTTTAAAACAGTAATAAGTAAAAAGTAACTTATTACTCTTCTTGAGTAACTTGCTCAACAGTGGTGATCAGTTTTTGCTGCAAATTAACTTAATTTATTTGATTTGCTGTTTAAGACTCGTACCATTTAAGTTAGGCATGAGCAATGTTAGTCTTGGAAAACCGCGATGATTGCAAGTTTTTGGTCCAACTCAATTGCTTCATATTGCTGATGAAGCAAATATTACTGAAGTGACATTTTTTGTCGTATTTTAGTTGCCTTGCTTGTCAAGATTTCAAACCCTTAATTGTTTATTTTAGTCTTAAACAGTCATATCCACTGTTTTTAATTGCAAGAACACACAAATAACGAAGCAAACAGCAGTTCTCAGTCTAGCTTGTTTCCATTTACATTTACGATGTGTATTCATCGTATGTTATTTGGTTTAATAAAGTAGTCAGAAGGAAACTGAAGTGAAAGGGAAGAACTGAAAATTACTAATCTGTGTTAGGCTTCAAAGCATTTGGATGATGTTACTAGAAAGGGAAAAATAATCTACAATATAAGAATGATCTGACATTGCAGAGTTAAAAACTAACATGTCATGATAATAAATAAGACCCATTATTGGCAAGGCTTGCTTTCTTTGTTTTGTTTTTTTTTGTTTTAATATTGTATTAATTTTATTAAAATTAAATAACATTCCATGCAAACAAGTCAAGTTTAACAAAACTAGGTTTGAAACAACATCAACCCCCACCCATGAGAAAGAGAGCTAGGCCAGTAGAGTAAATTTTAATAATAGTAAAAATATGTAAATAAATAATCAAAATAAATAGAATAAAAAAGAGAAGAGAGGTGCTTATTCTAAAATGTTATTGACTAGATCCTGCCAAGTTTTGAAAAAGTTTTGTACAGATCCTCTAAGTGAGAATTTGATTTTTTCCAGTTTTAGGTAATTAACTAAGAGGCTGAGAATACTCTGAGAGAATGTTTTGGAACTACAGACTGGGATATCCTGCAGGGATCTCATAGTGAGAACATTGAGGAAGTTGTTGACTGCACTACTGACTACATCAACTTCTGTATGGACATTGTAGTTCCAGTAAGAACAGTACGCTGCTATGCTAACAACAAGCCATGGATTACAAGTGACATCAAGGGCCTTTTGAACCAGAAGAAAAGGGCTTTTAAAGACGGTGATTAGCATGAGCTCAAGCGCGTGCAGAAGGAACTCCGAGTCCAGCTCAGGGCGGCGAAGGAGCAGTACAGGAGAAAGCTGGAGCAGAAGTTGCAGAATAACAGCATGAAGGAAGTGTGGGATGGGATGAAGATCATCACTGGCTACAGCTCGAAGCGGGGTACCATCATCGAGAGAGACGTGAAGAGAGCAAACCAAATGAACAACTTCTTTAACAGGTTTGATCACCCTAACCCACTCTCACTCTCACCTCGGAGTATTGCACCCTCCACACATCCTTCTGCTGATACCAGCATAGGAAAGACATCCCCACCCATAATTACAACAGCGCAAGTGAGCAGAGAGCTGAGGAGACTTCGTGCCAGCAAAGCAGCGGGTCCAGATGGAGTATCACCACGACTGCTGAAGGTCTGTGCATCGGAGATGGGCGGTCCTCTACAGCACATCTTCAACCTGAGCCTGGAACAGGGGAGAGTCCCGAGGCTTTGGAAAACATCTTGTATCACCCCAGTACCAAAGGTATCACGTCCTAGTGAGCTGAATGACTTTCGGCCTGTTGCTCTGGCATCACATGTGATGAAG
Organism: Erpetoichthys calabaricus; assembly: GCF_900747795.2. NCBI lineage: Eukaryota > Metazoa > Chordata > Cladistia > Polypteriformes > Polypteridae > Erpetoichthys > Erpetoichthys calabaricus. The sequence goes on along the minus strand of NC_041399.2, from coordinate 90,575,804 downwards.
ACCATGGAGAGGCTGCTGCTTCACCACCTTAGGCCACAGGTTCAACACGCCCTTGACCCTCTGCAGTTTTCATATCAGGAGAAGGTGGGAGCGGAGGATGCCATCATCTACATGCTACACCGATCCCTCTCTCACTTGGACAGAGGCAGTGGTGCTGTAAGAATTATGTTTCTAGACTTCTCTAGCGCCTTCAACATAATCCAACCTCTGTTCCTTAGGGACAAGCTGACAGAGATGGGATTAGATTCATTCCTAGTGGCATGGATCGTGGACTGTCTTAAAGACAGACCTCAGTATGTGCGTCTTGGGAACTGCACGTCTGACATTGTAGTCAGCAACACAGGAGCACCACAGGGGACTGTACTTTCTCCGGTCCTGTTCAGCCTATATACATCGGACTTCCAATACAACTCGGAGTCCTGCCACGTGCAAAAGTTCGCTGATGACACTGCTATTGTGGGCTGCATCAGGAATGGGCTGGAGGAGGAGTATAGGGACCTAATCAATGACTTTGTTAAATGGTGCGACTCAAACCACCTACACCTGAACACCAGCAAAACCAAGGAGCTGGTGGTGGATTTTAGGAGGCCCAGACCCCTCATTGACCCAGTGATCATCAAAGGTGACTGTGTGCAGATGGTGCAGACCTATAAATATCTGGGAGTGCAGCTGGATGATAAATTAGACTGGACTGCCAATACTGATGCGATGTGCAAGAAAGGACAGAGCCGGTTATACTACCTTAGAAGGCTGGTGTCCTTCAACATCTGCAATAAGATGCTGCAGATGTTCTATCAGACAGTTGTGGCGAGCGCCCTCTTCTACGCAGTGGTGTGCTGGGGAGGCAGCATTAAGAGGAAAGACGCCTCACGCCTGGACAAACTGGTGAGGAAGGCAAGCTCTATTGTTGGCATGGAGCTAGACAGTTTAACATCTGTGGCAGAGCGAAGGGCGCTCAGCAGGCTTCTATCAGTTATGGAGAATCCACTGCATCCACTTAATAGTATCATCTCCAGACAGAAGAGCAGCTTCAGCGACAGACTGCTGTCACTGTCCTGCTCCACTGACAGATTGAGGAGATCGTTCCTCCCCCAAACTATGCGACTCTTTAATTCCACCCGGGGGGGTAAACGTTAACATTTAACATTATACATAGTTATTGTCTGTTTTTCACCTGCATTATTATCATTCTTTAATTTAATATTATTTATTGTATCAGTATGCTGCTGCTGAAGAATGTGAATTTCCCATTGGGATTAATAAAGTATCTATCTATCTATCTATCTATCTATCTATCTATCTATCTATCTATCTATCTATCTATCTATCTATCTATCTATCTATCTATCTATCTATCTATCTATCTATCTATCTAACATCAGTTATCCACTGACTTAAAAGAGGTGAGTTAGGATTCTTCCAGTTGAACAAAATAAGTCTACGTGCCAATAGTGAAGTAAATGCAATCACTGTTTATTCGTCTGTCGTGACTTTCACCCCATCTGGAAGTACGCCAAACACAGCTGCTAGTGGATTAGGGGGGATTGTGACACCAAGGCTCTCTGAAAGGCATTTAAAGATTTTGGTCCAATATGATGTTAATTTGATGCAGGCCCAAACCATATGGCCCAATGAGGCTGGAACTTGATTGAAACATTCACAGGTTGCATCTTGCCCTGGAAACATTTTGGACAATTTTAAACAAGACGGATGTGCTCGAAATATAATTTTAAGTTGAATAATTATATGCTTTTGCGCATATGGAGCTCGAGTGAATTCTCTGCATTGCTACCTTCCACTCCTTTTCTGAGATGTTGATTGAGAGATCCTTTTCCCACTGTACTGTGTGATCTTTGAAAGGGAGGGACTTTAAAATGTTTTTATATAGTAAAGAAATGCAGACTGAATCCTTAAGACTGATCAATATTTTTCCAGCATAGAGGTAGATGGGAGGTGAGGGAAATTGGGCAGGTTTTGTTTAACAAAGTTTCTAATTTGAAGGTAGATAAGAAATGTGTTGCTGGAAAGGCTTGCTTTCTAATTAAGAAACTGTCTTGGAACAAAAACCTGCAGCTCTCCAAGACCAGCAATCTGTGATACAACAATGTCTCAAATATAAAACTAATTCATTTGCATCTACTATATGAATTTCAAAATTTTATCTATCAGTAATAATTAATGCCATTATTTTAAGAACAAAGTTTGAGATATGCATTGTTACTAGAATAAATTTTAGACATGCAGATGTCATTTTTTTGGTTGAGTCTTCGCCTGATGGTTCTATGCAAGTCTGTCAAACTCAAATCCTGGACAGCTGTTGTGGCTGAAGATTTTTGTTCCAGCAAATTTCTTAAATCAATTACCTTTCTTTTACCATAAGTATAACTAACTTGCTTATTTTTTTTCATTAACTACCAGCCAGACAATAAAGAGACACAAAGCACGCCAACAGATGACAGGGGTCTGCTCCCAAAAGAGAGATTAGATAATCCTAGATCACAAAATGAATCCTGGCTTTCTAAAGTGCAATTTTGCTCCAATAGATTAGCCAGTGCCAGAATGCCAGATATTAAATGGCTCACACAATCCCAGATAGGTTCATCTGGATTAGTCCTCATTCACTCTATTATTTACAAGCCCTTGTGAGTCAAGCACCGAACAGCCAATCCACCACGGACTACAAGTCTGAGAAATAAAAGGTATCAACCTTCATGCCAGTACAGCAAGAGGTGCAGGTGGCAGTGCATGAAGATTATCGGCATATGCTCCAAAACAGGAGCAATACGGTAGCAGCAGCTGCTGCCATGGAAAGGGATATGGTGTTGAAGAATATCACTGACTGACTGAATATACTGTATAAAACAGATAATCACTGAAATCCATGAAAACTTTGGATGGTAAATTACTAAATTACTTATATGAAACAATATTTTCCCTAAAGTAAGCATTTTATTCCATTTTTACAATAGTAACCAAGTTATGAGTAACCAAGTTAGTTATTGTATGTTGCATTAGTGATTATTGTAAAGAGCTGGCACAACAAAAATGATATTGTGAATGCAATCAAAGAAATGTTTAATAAAGACCACATTGATAGCTTCACCTTCTTGCTTGTGCTATTTAATACAGAACACTGCAATTGTTTCCTACTTTACATTTAGTTCCTAATGCACTAGGAAATCCTGCAATATACAGTATCTATTTATTTGGCGAAGGCTGTTATCCAGAATAACTTACAAGGTATGAAATCTTATAAAGTAACCATCTGACAAGGTGAGTATGGCTTTAAGTACCACACAGCAAGCTACATAAATTAGTAAAAGCAAGAAATCTAAAGCACTATAGTCAATAGTAAAAGCCATCAGCCAATGAACTATAATACAAGTAAAAGCAAAGTAATATTGTTGCCTTATTCCATAACAGTACTTCAGATCAAAACTGCATTAATAAGTGTGTTAGGTATTGGCAGAAGAGGAGAGTCTTCAGAGGTTTTCCATTAAAAAGTGAGAGACTCCACAGAAGCAGTGAAGATGAGCAGCTTGTTCCACCAGCCAGTCTATTATCAGTTATTACTGGTCAGAAAATGCAACCATTGTTTAAATTCGATTGCGCTGCCTGCAATTCTGTGGAATTCCTCTTTGATGGTGTTTATTTATTTCAGTCTGTATGTGTGTGTGTGCGCACAGAAACACTTTTGTCCTCTGTTTGCCAACATGTGTGGTGAAGAAAGCTGCCTTCAGCAAAAAAAAAAAAACTAATTAAATTGTCGGATGTAAAATGGTAACATTCATACAAACACTTCTTTGATTGGGGTCTGAAAACATTTCTCTGGGCAGAATTTGGTGAAGGACTTATATTTCGTTATGTAAGGTTCACAATATTTTCAACATTTCATTGCTTTTTTTTTCTTTTTAAATAGTGCACCTGGGATCAGATTTTCTGGCAGCACGTTTATGACTTCGGATCTTATGATTAGATGCTCTGCTCCTTAATTATTGAGGCTACAAAGTGTTATTCCTTCATGTTAAACTTGCTCCTTTGCAGGTCACTTTCAGGGCATTAATTTTCCCGGTAACTGAGCTAGATTTTGTCAAAATTTTCTTACCTGGAATAGGAAAATTCTCATCCTGTTCAAAAAAGCGGGATTAGGAATGTATCCGCATCTTTGACCTCACAGAGCAAATAATTCTGGCTCAATCTGTTCCAGCAACACAGGTTTGCACACTGATCCTGCTTTCTGGAACAGACTTCAGGCTAGCTCAGTGGTCTCCAACAGTACTGGAAGGTCACTGTTTTCACTTCATCCAGTCTCTTATTTAGCCATTAAAGAAATAATTTATTTAATTCTATAATTTGATAATGTTCTCATTCTGGCACACCAGTTATTTCTGAGATCACCAATTAAATGCATTGCAGACAACAGCAAAATAATATTTTCAGACATTCACATTTTTCTCTTTTCAGATATTTTGTTGAAATGGTTATTGTATGAAAGACTATTGAGAAGTGTTGTATGAAAGTTGGACCCAAGTTAATCTGATTGTCCTTAGGTTGGTTTGCACCTCATTGTTGTTTATCTGCTTATTAAAGAAAAATAGGAAACATTAAACAAAATGCAAGTCAATAGAAATAAAGGCAACATAATTTTTTTTATTAGTGTTAGTAATTGGTTACTATTGGAGAAAGTGGTTGGAATGTTTTTATTTTCTTATGCACTGGACAAAGAATAGGTGGACTAGGAGTGGTTTTAAACATTTTAGGGGATATTATATCTTTTGAGGCCCTTATACTAGACATTAAAGATAAATCAAATATAGGACTGCCAAGATCAATTCACATGTTCCTGTCTTAGTCAGGTTTAGTTACAACATCAATAATAATATTGAAATAGATAGATAGATAGATAGATAGATAGATAGATAGATAGATAGATAGATAGATAGATAGATAGATAGATAGATAGATAGATAGATAGATACTTTATTAATCCCAAGGGGAAATTCACATACTCCAGCAGCAGCATACTGATACAAAAAACAATATTAAATTAAATATTTAAGGTAAAAACAGACAATAACATTAAATAATATTAACGTTTACCCCCCCAGGTGGAACTGAAGAGTTGCATAGTTTGGGGGAGGAATGATCTCCTCAGTCTGTCAGTGGAGCAGGACAGTGACAGCAGTCTGTTGCTGAAGCTGCTCCTCTGTCTGGAGATGACACTGTTTAGTGGATGCATTGGATTCTCCATAATTGATAGGAGCCTGCTGAGCGACCGTCGCTCTGCCACGGATGTCAAACTGTCCAGCTCCATGCCTACAATAGAGCCTGCCTTCCTCACCAGTTTGTCCAAGCGTGAGGCGTCTCTCTTCTTTATGCTGCCTCCCCAGCAGACTACAGCATAGAAGAGGGCACTCGCCACAACCATCTGATAGAATATCTGTAGCATCTTATTGCAGATGTTGAAGGACGCCAGTCTTCTAAGGAAGTATAGCCGGCTCTGTCCCCTCTTGCACAGAGAATCAGTATTGGCAGTTCAGTCCAATTTATCATCCAGCTGCACTCCCAGGTATTTATAGGTCTGTACCCTCAGCACACAGTCACCTCTGATAATCACTGGGCCCAGGAGGGGCCTGGTCCTCCTAAAATCCACCACCAGCTCCTTGGTTTTGCTGGTGTTCAGGTGTAGGTGGTTTGAGTTGCACCATTTAACAAAGTCCTTGATGAGGTTCCTATACTCCTCCTCCTGCCCACTCCTGATGCAGCCCATGATAGCAGTGTCGTCAGCGAACTTTTGCACGTGGCAGGACTCCGAGTTGTATTGGAAGTCCGATGTACAACAACAACAACAACATTTATTTATATAGCACATTTTCATACAAAAAGTAGCTCAAAGTGCTTTACATAACGAAGAAAAGAAGAATAAAAGACAAATAAGAAATTAAAATAAGACAACCTTAGTTAACATAAAAAGGAGTAAGGTCCGATGGCCAGGGTGGACAGAAAAAACAAAAAAAAACTCCAGAAGGCTGGAGAAAAAAAATAAAATCTGTAGGGGTTCCAGGCCACGAGACCGCCCAGTCCCCCTTTGGGCATTCTACCTAACATAAATGAAATAGTCCTCTTTGTAGTTAGGGTTCTCACGGAGTCACTTGATGCTGATGGTTATACAGACTTCTGGCTTTTAATCCATCCATCATTGTTGGAACATCATGGTGCTTTGGGTAGATGGTGGTGGCACAAGCCACCACCAATAGGACACCGGAAAAGGAAACAGAAGAGAGAGTAGGGGTTAGTACAAATTTTGAATGAATAGTTATTATAATGAATTGGATATACAGAGTGTCAGGATTAAATTACAGTGAAGTTATGAGAAGGCCATGTTAAAGTAATGTGTTTTCAGTAGTTTTTTAAAGTGCTCCACTGTATTAGCCTGGCGAATTCCTACTGGCAGGCTATTCCAGATTTTAGGTGCATAACAGCAGAAGGCCGCCTCACCACTTCTTTTAAGTTTTGCTCTTGGAATTCTAAGGAGACACTCAGTTGAGGATCTGAGGTTGCGATTTGGAATATAAGGTGTCAGACATTCCGATATATAAGCCGGGGCGAGATTATTTAAAGCTTTATAAACCATAAGCAGAATTTTAAAGTCAATTCTGAATGACACAGGTAACCAGTGTAGTGACATCAAAACTGGAGAAATGTGTTCGGATTTTCTTTTCCTGGTAAGGATTCTAGCAGCTGCATTCTGCACTAACTGCAAACGATTGATGTCTTTCTTGGGTAGTCCTGAGAGGAGTGCATTACAGTAATCTAGCCGACTAAAGACAAACGCATGAACTAATTTCTCTGCATCTTTCGATGATATAAGAGGTCTAACTTTTGCTATGTTCCTTACGTGAAAAAATGCTGTCCTAGTGATCTTATTAATATGCGATTTAAAATTCAGATTACAATCAACGGTTACCCCTAAGCTTTTTACCTCCGATTTGACTTTTAATCTTAATGCATCCAGTTTATTTCTAATAGCCTCATTGTATCCATTATTGCCAATCACTAAGATTTCGGTTTTTTCTTTATTTAATTTGAGAAAGTTACTATTCATCCATTCTGAGATACAGGTTAGACATTGTGTTAGCGAATCAAGAGATTTGGGGTCATCAGGTGCTATTGATAAATACAGCTGTGTGTCATCAGCATAGCTGTGGTAGCTCACGTTATGTCCCGAGATAATCTGACCTAATGGAAGCATGTAGATTGAGAAGAGCAGCGGACCCAGGATAGAGCCTTGTGGAACACCATATAGAATATCATGTGTCTTTGAGTTATAATTACCACAACTAACAAAGAATTTTCTCCCTGCCAGGTAGGATTCAAACCAGTTTAAGACACTGCCAGAGAGGCCCACCCATTGACTAAGGCGATTCTTAAGAATATTATGATCAATGGTGTCAAATGCGGCACTCAAATCTAAGAGGATGAGAACAGATAAGTGGCCTCTGTCTGCATTTACCCGCAAGTCATTTACTACTTTAACGAGTGCAGTTTCTGTGCTGTGATTTGTTCTAAAACCTGACTGAAATTTATCAAGAATAGCATGTTTATTGAGGTGCTCATTTAACTGCATAATGACTGCCTTCTCTAGAATTTTACTTAAGAAAGGCAGGTTAGAGATGGGTCTATAATTTTCAAGAGCAGAGGGGTCGAGATTATTTTTCTTAAGTAGGGGTTTAACTACCGCAGTCTTAAGACAGTCTGGGAAGACCCCCGTATCTAATGACGAATTTACTATGTCAAGAACATTATCAATAAGCACACCCGATACTTCTTTGAAAAAATTTGTTGGTATTGGGTCAAGGGCACAGGTGGATGGTTTCATTTGAGAAATTATTTTATGTAAATCAGGTAAATCTATCCTAGTGAAAGACTCTAATTTCTTTATTATGGAGTACTGGGGTTTCGGGGGATCCTTAGTGTTGGGGAGATATACTATGTTATTTCTAATATCATTAATTTTTTGATTGAAAAATACAGCGATAGCCTCACAGGTTTTACTGGAAGTACTTAGGAGGCATTCCTTTGAGTTACCTGGGTTTAACAGATGATCAATTGTATATAGGCTGAACAGGACCGGAAGAAAGTACAGTCCCCTGCGGCGCTCCTGTGTTGCTGACCACAATGTCAGACCTGCAGTTCCCAAGACGCACATACTGAGGTCTGTTTGTAAGATAGTCCACGATCCATGCCACTAGGTATGAATCTACTCCCATCTCTGTCAGCTTGTCCCTACGGAGCAGAGGTTGGATGGTGTTGAAGGCACTAGAGAAGTCTAGAAACATAATTCTTACAGCACCACTGCCTCTGTCCAAGTGGGAGAGAGATCAGTGTAGCATATAGATGATGGCATCCTCCGCTCCCACCTTCTCCTGGTATGCGAACTGCAGAGGGTCGAGGGCGTGACATACCTGTGGCCTCAGGTGGTGAAGCAGCAGCCGAAATAGATAGATAGATAGATAGATAGATAGATAGATAGATAGATAGATAGATAGATAGATAGATAGATAGATAGATACTTTATTAATCCCAGGGGGAAATTCACATACTCCAGCAGCAAAAAATATTAAATTAAAGAGTAATAAAAAAATGCAGGTAAAAAACAGACAATAACTTGAATAATGTTCAACGTTTACCCCCTCTGGTGGAATTGAAGAGTCGCATAGTTTGGGGGAGGAATGATCTTCTCAGTCTGTCAGTGGAGCAGGACAGTGACAGCAGTCTGTCGCTGAAACTGCTCCTCTGTCTGGAGATGACACTGTTTAATGGATGTAGTGGATTCTCCATAATTGATAGGAGCCTGCTGAGTGCCCGTTGCTCTGCTACGGATGTCAAACTGTCCAGCTCTATGCCAACAATAGAGCCTGCCTTCCTCACCAGTTTGTCCAGGCGTGAGGCATCCTTCTTCTTAATGCTGCCTCCCCAGCACACCACTGCGTAGAAGAGGGCACTCGCCACAACCATCTGATAGAACATCTGCAGCATCTTACTGCAGATGTTGAAGGATGCCAGTCTTCTAAGGAAGTACAGGCGGCTCTGTCCTTTCTTGCACAGAAATGGACGATCAGCAAAAGTTTAATTGAACAAACTAGGTTTTTTAATAAAATTGTATAAGGTTCTACTTATTTTCACAATCATTCATCAGATTTAATCATCTGTCATAGTGCTAACATTCAAAATTTATTTGCCTGTTCTGTTAATAAAGCAAATCCAGATCATCATTTGATTGCTTTTGACCCCTCTACAGCACATATCAAGAAGTGCTAAGCTAAGAACTAGAGGCACCTAAACAACAGCAATACTTCAAGACTTATTGACATTCTGCAAACTTCCAAAGTAAACAGTAATGAGAGTCATCCTTCATCTCCAGACATCTTGTATGTGAGGCAGGCTTTAGATATAGCAGGATATCTCACAACAAAAGTTATTAAGGTGTAAAAAGAGTCACCTGGCTTAATTACAGTATGAACAGTGTAATTGGGAAAACTACAAATTTACAAGTTTATCAGTCTGCATTACCTAAAAGTAGAGATTTAATATATCTCTTTTTTGCGCCTTAGTAACTCCCTGGCTGTTTGCTGTTTGGTTCTATGCCTCATTTGGGCTGTAGCTGACTTGCTTTTGGACTGTCTTGAGGCCTCAACCATCTATAGCAGTAGGGGGTAGTGCCATTAAAATAAAAATGATGTTTTACTGTGTTTAACGTATTCTTAAACTTCACCTTGAGTTCTGGTCCCCCTTAAGTTTGTTAATCATTGATTACCAGTGTCATGACCTGTAGTCATTTTGGATGAGTTCTGAGTTTTGGATCAGTTTAGCCCTGTCTGCCTTACGGTTACAGGAGCTGTTTCTCCCATGAATACAAGTATTACACTGTCAGCTTTATTCTCTTTTCATGGAAAGATATTCTTGTTGGTCACTAAAGTTTAGATGTTTCACAATGGATGACTTTAAGTGAATTCACAAACCTTTTCAAGAAGCTGTTGGATTTGCAGCAGTCCATGGGGAGCCTGGAGATTAAAGTAAACAAACTAATGACAATGCAAAAATTACTAGATGAAATAAAATATTTTTAGCACACTTGAGGAGCAGAAGCACCAATGAATGTATAGAAAGAACCTCAGATTCTCAAGTCAAAATATTATTTGAGACATGTGAATAGTTGTAGAAGATTTCTAAAAAGTTGCTACCTGATATCTGATTCAGCTCATATACTACATAACAAATTGGAATGCATTCATAGTTGTGTGGCTATCAGATGTAATGCAATGGCTGTGTTAGACTTTGAATAACTTAGCTATAACAGTTTGGAAAGTTTTCTGAATGAATGCAAGGGTGATCCTGATACAGGAAAGAGAAGATCAGTGGTAATTAATTGTTTATTAAATCTCAGGCAGAGAAATAAATCCATAAGTGAACATATTATTTATTTCTAGACCTTGATTGGAGACTGGCTAGAACGGTACTGTTATAACTTTAGCATTTCATAGTACATAGTTTGTCAGAAAATTAAACAATGAGAAAGCAAGTTGTGTCACGAGGGATTATACCAACCAACCAACCTACAACAAGCAGTGACCAAATCTCTGCCAGTAGTTAAAAGGAGCATATTGACCCATTTAGGAAGCTTTTTTTATTTGTGTTGGTACATATTTTACACATCCAAGGGTGTTTTTGTTTAAAAAATATATACATTTTCATGTTGTCCATTCACTTTCATGAGTAAAATATCCAATTTGCTCACATATATGCCAAGGCAAGCAGCATGGCACAACTGAGTGGCTCTGCTTTTACCTAAGATTGCACCCACAAACAGTTGAAGACTCATTCCCACTGGGCAGCTGAGTTTGACACCTTTTTAGTGATGTATAGTTGTCTGCGATTGGTCACTTGTACAATATGTCACAGCCAGGCGTAAAAGACAAGTAGTAAATTGTTCATGTGACAGTTCAACTTTAAATATTTTTATTCATTGTTATGCACAAGTTTCTGTTAGTTTGCATGTGGATTGTTTGGTTGATGTGCAATAAGACCTGAAGTACAGTATGTTCTAGGGAAATGTCTTCTTCTTCTTCAAAAAAGAAAATCTATGGTTGACGAAGTCCTAGAAAAGTTACTGAATGCTAGTGATATGGAATATGAAGACCCTGGGTCACAGTATTGACACCTATTGAGAACTACTTGCTTTCTAAAGGACTCAATGCTATGCTTGATTTGTAAGTACTACTTACAGTTCAGGCTTCATGAGTGCTCTTCCAGCTTCAACTTCTTTGTGTGCCCACTCGAAGTTTCAAATGAGGAGCCCTTTGATCAAATGTCTTTGGATGTGCGTACTTTCATGTGGGACTGCACATCGCTCGAATGTATTTGTATTGCATGAAAAAGTCTCATGTGTTCGTGACACATCTTTGGCCACCTGCAATCAAAAAGCAGCTGGTTAAGGTGTGTATGACTAGCTCTTGCGGGTTACAGGCTGCCCATAGTTGTTTCCTGCGCTGTGCCCAGAACTGAAATAAGCTGATTTGAAAATGTATGTATGTATGTATTTAGTTTATTCCAAATGTAAATTGCAAGAAAAAAGCAATAACAACAACAAAAATAAATAAATAAAAGCACACAGAACCTCTGTGGGTTAATTGCAAAAAGAAGTCAGGAGTAGATGTCTAAACTGAAGCACAATCTCCTCAGTTTAGTGTTGTGATATAGCGGGTCTGTGGCATGTGCATTTAACACTAGAATTACCAGAGCCTACGAAAAAACTCGTAAATCCGTCCCACCTTAAATCGCGTCTTAAATCCGTTTGCACCTCTCCGCCAGAGTCTTTTGTCATCTAAATGTGCTGATAAACAAAAGCTACTAGCAGCCAGCTATTCAATCCCCCCACCGACTTAGAATGAACTTCTCCTAGCTCATGCCTTGCCTTGATTTGATTATCTGGGATTGAAGTGGAGTTTTAGAGTGGAAATAATTCTAGCGTTATTTGGAATACACGCATTTCATGTGTGTTCCGTTTCTATATTCTAATAGTAAATGACACAGTGTAGGCATAAACTATATAACGTATGAAGCCTGAAGTCCATATATCAAAGAAACACTTTCACAAAAGGTACAAATAAGAGAACACGTGCGCTTTTATTCAAAAATATAACTGCACAAAAAAAAAAAGCCGCGTTAGCATGCCACATTGACACTCTTACTACAACCGCCGCGGTGGTGTAATGGTATCAGCCCCTGACTGGGAATCAGAGGGTGGTGAGTTCGATCCTGCATGGCTCCACTTCGAGAAATGAACTGCTCTTATTCTTACAATTTTAGAATAACAACCTAAATTTGATTTCAGTCTGTAACAGCCGGTGTAACTTATGATACTGGTAAAGGTTAGCTTTTTTTTTTTTTTTTTTAATTCACTTTTCATTCTCGCAGTCGCATTCAGAATCAATCCATACAAACCCATCTGACACAGCTGGTTTCACATAAATAAAAGTGCACTTTTATTCAAGACCATAACCGAAGAATAAAGAAAGCAAGTTACAGTTGGTGGTTGATACGACAGCTTGCGTGGTGCAATGTTAAGAACTGCTGATTTCCGATCCGTGCTATATAAAATCATCACATTCAAATATTAACAGTTCCCACACACCCAAGGTCCACCATTCCTACATTTACGACATGTGTACTTGTTGCAGTGTGCACACCTCTCTGTGCTATGGTTCCTATTACATGAATGAGCACCTGACACTGTACTTTCTTCCCTGGGGGAAGCTGAGGTCTTAGAACGGAAGTTTGTTGACGCTGTATCATCTTTTCTTTTTCCATCGCCTTTTCCTGTAAGAAGCGACGACGAAGTTCCTCTGCAAGGTGAGCCATGAACACTCTTCTTTTCTCAGTGGACCCCGTGCATGCCTTATACAGTACGTGTGCATTCATCGCTGCTAGGTCAAGGATGTTGTACAACACAGCAACCGGCCACCTGCGTGTTCCTGTTCGCATTGAATAAGCACGCGCCTTCTGGTCCATGATGTCAACGCCACACTGGGGAAAAAAAAAAGACAAATATATGTGACATTTTGAAGAAATCATTTTATCACCAGAATAGCACCAGAATACTTCGTCACACTAATATTTTTTTCATTAGCATACCTTCATGTGGTTGTAGTCTGTGACCGTGTTTGGTTTTTTTTTTTTATCTTGCCCAATCTCCACATCCTGGTGCATTGTGCTGAGAATGCAGACAGACTTCTTCTTTTTGGGCACATACACTGTCAGCATGGCACTGGGAGATCTAAACACCAGCGTGGAGAATTGTTCGTGTACTGAACTGACTTTAGCTGCAGGTGGAAGTTCCCGTCGCTCTTTATTCATGGTGCCAAGCACAGTTGTATTGCGGTGCAGCAGTCTATTAGCCAGCGAAAGTGACGTGAAGAAGTTGTCTGTTGTTATGGTTCTGCCTTTGTCCAGAAATGGCTCCATAAGCTTTATGACCACAGACTCGGAAAGTCTTTCTCCCATGGGACGACTGGGATCTTTTCCTAAATAAGGAGTGGCATTGCACATGTACTTTGTCTCCAAATCTGCCGCAATCCAAAACTTGATGCCAAATTTGTCAGGCTTGCTCGCAATGTACTGTAAGAAAGGACAACGGACCTTGGTTGGAAACAGTTGCTCATCAACTGTAATATGCTGCCCTGGGTTGTAACTCAGAACACAGTTCTCAACAAAACGTTGCCAGATGTCCGAAATCGCAGCAAATCTGTTGTTTTTCACACGTTCTGCACGGGTGTCTTTGTTGTCAAAGCGCAAATGCCGCATGATAGTCTGATATCGGTGCCGGGGCATCGTATCTTTGATTGCCGGTACAACAAATAGTTCTGACCAGGCATCAGCCACAGCACCAACTGTAGTCATCGCTTCTCTTGTCAAAAGAATGGAGATAAATGCCATCAGTTCAGAGAGGGAGAGGCTCCAACTGGGGTCTGCTCTGTGACCTTCATGGACTGTGCAATCTCTGATTGTCAACAACATACCTATGTCGATCAAACACAAGAAGCTCTGCAGTCGACTGGTTACTTTACGCTGTAGGAAGATAAGTAAATAAATAAAGGTAAATACGTAAACAACATTCGATGCATCTTTTATATAAGTAACATAAAAATGTTTTTCATAAAGAGACCATCAAAAAACATTATTGAAATCAGGACTTAGCACGATACCTTGGCGAGCTCCGTAGGTCCGGCTGCTTCGCTGAAGGACATGTGTGTGACAGATCGACTGGCAGGACGACGCCCAACTTCTTGCTGTATCCAAATGGTGCCATCTTTTGCCTTTATGCCTGGTGCAGCAGTGCTGTTCTTATGTTGGACTGGACGTTTCTTGCGGGGAGGGCTTCTGTTCTCTTTGTCTGATATAGAATCCTCATCTGGGCTCTCCTCTGTGTCTGTCTCATCGTCTTCCTCGATATCGAAAATAAGTTCCTCGCCACCTTCTGAGTCACAATCGTCCATTTCTTGCAGCAGAGCCAAAGCCTCCAAAGGGGACAACCTCCTCTTTAGCGACAGAGCTGTGGCCATTGCGGTGTCTGTTTGCTCAAAATAATAGTCAAGCACAACTGATTCACCTAGGTTTGTGTGTCAGGTTTTATCTCGCCACATCAGAGAATTCCACATCTGAGAATTCCTTGCAATTTGCAGCTCCATTCATTATCTCAAAACACCATGCAACATCAAAGTAATTCCCAGTTATGTCCACCACTCACACCCACGCCCATAACCATACAGAAGTGATTCATTCAAGTTTATGTATCAGCTTTTTATCCCGCCACATCTGAGAGTTCCCTGTAATTTGCAGCTCTATTCAGTATCTCAAAACACCATGCACATTCACAGTAATTCCCAGTTATGTCAACCACTCACACCCACGCTCACATTCCACATCAGAGAATTTCCACTTCCAGCATAAATTCACACCTGATCTGACACTGTTCGTTTTTAAATAATATTGCATTAGTGCGATGAAGTTTTCACATATATTGTCTCTTTCAGGTGTGTAATAGAAACCACAGCATAGAGAGAAGTGAGTACATTGCTTCCTACAGGAAAAGGCGATGGAAAAAGTGCATTGGTACGAGAATGCAGTCACAAGTATACTGCAGAGCTATAGCGCGTCTTTATGTGAAAACAGCATAAATAATGTGAAATCATTCTCTCCTCTGCATGTCCTGGAGTACAAAAGAAACAGCATACAGCAACATGTGGGGACTGGCAGGAACACTCAATAACACTGAATAAAAAGAAAATCAAGTGACGGTGAGATACGAAGAAGGCAGCTTCGCCAGCGTTTGTGTGTCAGAACCCTTTTGAGGTGGGGGGGGGGGGGGCGTTAGTATGCATCGACTGCGAGAATGAAAAGTGAATTAAAAAAAAAAAAACAGACTGAAATCAAATTTATGTTGTTATTCTAAAATTGTAAGAATAAGAGCAGTTCATTTCTCGAAGTGGAGCCATGCAGGATCGAACTCGCCACCCTCTGATTCCCAGTCAGGGGCTGATACCATTACGTCACCGCGGCAGTTGTAGTAAGAGTGTCAATGTGGCATGCTAACGTGGCTTTTTTTTTTGTGCAGTTATATTTTTGAATAAAAGCGCACGTGTTCTCTTATTTGTACCTTTTGTGAAAGTGTTTCTTTGATATATGGACTTCAGGCTTCATACGTTATATAGTTTATGCCTACATTTTGTCATTTACTATTAGAATATGAAAAACGTTTCTGTTTTAAAAATGTGTTTGCACAGACTACTATAGAAACGGAACACACATGAAATGCGTGTATTCCAAATAACGCTAGAATTATTTCCACTCTAAAACTCCACTTCAATCCCAGATAATCAAATCACGGCAAGGCATGAGCTAGGAGAAGTTCATTCTAAGTCGGTGGGGGGATGGAATAGCTGGCTGCTAGTAGCTTTTGTTTATCAGCACATTTAGATGACAAAAGACTCTGGCGGAGATGTGCAAACGGATTTAAGACGCGATTTAAGGTGGGACGGATTTACGAGTTTTTTCGTAGGCTCTGGTAATTCTAGTGTTAAATGAATAAATAGACAGTACACTTGGATTTTCAGGTGGGGCATAGGTAGCTGCTCCAGAGGCAGATGCGGGAAGGGTCGATGCCACATTCACATGCCCATGTTCAGGATTGACCTGTTCTTTCATTAGTGCCAGAGTCATGATCACCATACCTGCATCCCTCAGAAGTTCAAAAGGAAGCCAATATGTGAGAGAAGAAAAGAACAATGACGGAAAGAAAGGGAGAAATCAGAGGTAAAAAAGAAGCTAAAAGTAAGAAAGGATCGGACTGTGGAGGAGCCATTGCTGCAGACGTGAAGGCAGACAATCGGGATTGGCTCTAGAAGTAGTGTTTTGGTCAGTGCTTGAGGGGTAGTGGTCACTCCAGTTGATCACCTTGAAAAGCTGGAGCAATTATGTGCTCATGAAGACTTCAAGTGACATTGAGGAATGATGGCCGGAGTAGGAGCAAGACTCGGCATGGCATCCTGTAGAATGCCCAGAGAGACTGGCAGTAGGGGACCCAAAGCCAGGATTTAATGGTTAAATGTGCCTGTCGGTAAGATGTCTCTTCTTTCATAGTCCCATCTGGGCTAAGCAGAGGTGGAAAAAGTTTTTAGAGGGGTTAGCACCATAGCTCGGATTGTGTTTTAAAGGATATTTTCTTCCCTTGATTTTACTCTCGATTTAAATTGATTATTCTGGACTATTTAATTATTTATTAAGAAGAGACACAACACTAATTTGCACACTGAGGATTTGAACCCATGTTTGACTGTTTGGGTTTTGTTTGTAATAAAAAAGCATTTGAAGCACATTTACATGACCTCTTGACTGTGCGACTCATCCTTGGATCCATTTTCAAAGGTTTTGTGTTCAGGTGGTCTCTAGAAGTGTCTCAAGGAGTATGAAGCCAATCCCACCCATCAGAAGTGTCTGCTTAGTGGCAAATGTTTCAAGGACTGGCATAAAAACTAATTTTGATGTAAAGGTTTGGATGAGTACATAATTACATTGTGTATGTATATAATTACAAATTATTTACTTGTTGATTCAGTGTGATAAATCATGTGTGTTGCAGCACTACAGTATTTGACATCTAATCTTGGTACACTGATATCTGACAGATTGGGGCACAAAGGAAAACTGATTCCATTGTTAAGCATCATAAAATGTCTTGGTTATGTACTGTAAAATCCGTTGTTTTGGAGAGAAATTCCTAAAGCACCAGTTTTGTTTAAATTTTATTAGTTAATGTTGGTGCAAAGAAAGGTTTTTAATCATATAAATGCTTTCTTTTAAACTTTTTAGAGTATTGTACTTACTACTTTTCAGCCATTTGCAGCTCCTTGTTTATTGCAGAAAAATAGCCATTTATTTTTGGATATGTAGTTTAGGCTCAATAATGCCAAAATCCCTCTAGTACATAAGCAGTTAAATATTTTTCTTGCACTTAAATAAAAATATTACATTATCAGCGATGTGCTGTTTTCATGGAAAGTTGTTTTCACTTGTCACAACCTGGTTACAGACCCTGTTAGGAACAATGGTTCCATCTAGTGTTTAAGCATTTAACCTCTGCCATGTTGAAAAACTAACAGACAGATGGTTGATTGTTATGTGTTTTTTTTTTTTTGTTTGTTTGTCTAACTGGATCTTGATATCATGAATCACCATCAATAAAATAATAGTGGCTAAATGCCTAGAAAAGACACTAGATGATTTTTATGTGAGATTCTCACCTGCCCAGACAATGTTAGTTTAGCTAACTGACTGGGGCTGTAAAGTATCAAGCAGTCTTATGTTCTACTGCCGATTACAAAGCCTTTATTTTGAGGGATATGACTGCATTCTTTTTTTGAGGGGTATTTTGTTTAATTTAATGTCCTACATATTCTTTCCCACATTTAACACCACAATTAGCAACATTTATTTCTAAAAAGACCTTGCTGTCCTGCCAGCCCTGTATGGAGATGGCAACTGGGTCTCCTAGCATCACTTACAGTATGTTGGCCTTATCCCTAAAAGACTGCTGTTGGGAACTCAGATTAGTCTTCACAACTTCCACTTGACAGTCAGTGGTCAGGGAACAGTTGTTTAGAGGTGGAATACACAACGGATTTCAGATACTTGTGAGCAAAGATAAAATTGTCACCTTGACTTTTATTTTTGAAAATGTTTATCAGAGTTGGTGTGAGAGAAAATGAGACTGATAATCTTTTTTGATATGGGGCTAGCCAAGAGGTGAAAAATACGGATCTTAATAGAGCTGTTGAAAAACTAATGTTTGGAGGCGAGAAAGTTGCTAAGTGATTTGCAAATACTGTAAACATATTTTTTCCTGAGAAACCTATTTCATAACCCCAAAAAGTCTGAATGTGCATTTAATTTAGTCTGCACAAAATGTTTTTAAGATATCCCATAAATATGTGCTTACCAAGAGTGGTGGTGGGTAAGTAGGCTTGTTGAGATCAGTATCTTTGCCTTTTCTGGTATTGCTGTTATACTGCACTGTTTTGCATTATGTACTACAACAGTATCTACTAGTGAGAAAAAGGGATCAAACAAATCATGGTATTACAAAGCAAACTTGAGACCAAATTAGAATAGATCAACTGGCAAAGCCCCCAAACATTAATTAAAAGTCATGCAATGTCTTGAAAAGATTTTAATATAACTAGTAATCTTAAATGCTGGGAGCAATGCACCATCATCTTAAATAGTATATGGATGATGATGTCAAGTGCCAGAACATCAGGTATACAAAAATAAAAACAAATAAAATTTTTTGTTACACCTTGAAAATGAAAAAAAAAATGATCACAAAATAATTTAAAATGTCAAAACACATTGTGGAGCACCTGCTGGAGTCTAGGGTATCTAGGAAGGTAGGTAGTGTACTTTGTTGGGAATCTGGAACATGAATTTTGCATTTCCATGTAATTTTTTTCTTTTTTAACTTATGTAGTAGTATCAAAATTTGATCTTCATTTAAACAGTACCTTTCGAGAAAAAGAAAACATGAAAACTTGAGACTTTGAAGTAATTTATTCAACAACAAATCAACAGATATTTCAGTCAATGGAAAAAGTATCAACACTCTTGGCTGGTATTGCTTCCTTTGGTGGAAACAACTTCAAGTTGGCATTTCCTGTAACTGTCTACCACTCACAAACATGAACCAGGAGAAAGTTTCCCCTGCTTCTCCTACAGAATGCTTTCATCTGTGCAATATTTGTGCAGTGTCTTCTTTCTGTGCACTTCCGGTTTCAAATACCCTCACAGCATTTGGATGGGATTGCAAACTGGGCTTTGACCTGGCCATCCCAAAACTCTGCACTTATTTATTTTCAGCTATTTCTGGATGGATTTGCTGGTATGTTTAGAGTCATTGTCATGTTGCAAGGTCCAGTTTTGGTTTAGTTTCAGTTTTCTGACATATTGTCTCACATTATCTTCAAGCAAACTTCTATTACAATGAATAGTTCATAGTGGATTCTATGAAGGTGGGTGGCCCAGGCCCTGATGCAGCAAAGCAAATTAAATTTCTGAGGTTTAAATAAAACAATTTCCTCCAAGGTCCTCTCTAATGATGTTCTTTACTGTATATGAATACAACTGAATTGAATTCAGTTGAATATTTGTTGAAATATCTACTGTGGTTCATTTTTGAATGTCCCGATCAGCCACAAAATTAAAACCATTGACAGTAAGTACAATATTGAATATGTCATTACAATGGCACCTGCCATGGGGTGGGATCAGTCAGTCAGTTCTTGAAGGTGAGGTGTTGCAAGTAGGAAAAATGGGCAAGAGTAAAGTTCTAAGTGACTTTGACAAGGGTCAAATTGTGATGGCTAAACAATTGGGTTAATTCATCTCCACAATGGAAGGTCTTATGAAGTGTTCCTGGTATGCAGTGATTAATAACTACCAAAAGTGGTCCAGGGAAGGACTATCACTGAGCCGCCATCAGGGCCATAGGCATCCACAGGCTCATTGATGTGTGTGGAGAGGGAAAGTTAGCTGATCTGGTCTGACCTCACAGTAGCATAGTTTCCTGAAAAACTGGCTATGAGAGAAAGGTCATAGCACACAGCGCATCGCAGCTTACTGCATAGAGGGATGCACAAACTGGTCAGAGTGCTCATACTGACCCTTGTCCATCATTGAAAACACCTACAAGGGGCATGTAAGCATCACAACTGGACCATGAAGCAATTGAAAAAGAAATTCAGATGTATCCAGCAGTAGAACAGTTGCAGTCACAGTCACAGTGAGGCATTATAAAAGTGCATTGCCACTGGTATAAAGATGCCCCAGTAACGTTTTTTGACACACTTCTGTTGAATGCTTCATTGGCTGAAAGTACACAGCCACAGTGTTTCAGAGAGGGGATATGCAGCATTGATCATAATGGTGCTCAGTTTTTTCTTTATTCTCTCCTCTGCTAGTAATTCCAGGGGGTCCAGCGTACATCCTATAACTGAAACTGCCTTTTTAACTAGCTTGATGATTCAGTGGACCTCCCTTGAGATGATGTTACCAGTCTAGCACACGACAGAGTAGAAAATCACACTGGCTATCACAGAATTGTAGAATATGTAAAGGATGTCACTACCCACATTTAAGGAGCGATGTCTCCTCTGCCCTTTCTTATAAAGTTCCTTCTCTGTTATGAGACCAGTCTGTTTTTGTTGTGGACCCTCAACTGCTTGTACTAATGTACTGCCCCTACATTAACTCCCTAATTAATTAAACAATTCTTTCCCTTTTATACTCTTGTTTTTACCATTACCTTATCTGATACATTGTCATCTTAATGTGCAGAATTCTGTTCATCTTAACCGATCAGCTATAGCCACCAATATTTGGTATACATGTTGATTCTTCCATTATTCTAAACATCGCTTCATTAATAGGGTGTCCTATGGGTTTTCCTATTGATCTTATCCCTGCTTCATAATAGGGGCGCTTGGGTTTTCTAACTAGTTTGTCCTCGGCTTTTTAAAGGGTGTTCATTACTCATTTAATTCATTTAACCTTAGTAACTATTTTGGTGGCTCCTCTAAGACGAGGCAAAAGCCTCACGTGCTCAAGCATTAAGCCACTGTAAGTTAACTCTTTAGTTACCTTCAGTCCCTTTCTTTATGTTTTAATTAATTAATTATCACCACTTCTTATAAGTACAACGTATATACTTCTAATTAAATTAATTTGTAAAGATATATTAACTAAAAATTCCATAAGAGATAGTTGCATCTTACATATCAATCTTTGTTCGATAGGCAAGTCCAGTTCATTTACCACAAGAGGACTCATATAACCCAGGACAAGCTTCCCAAAGATCTTCATGATGTGAGGTATAAATGCCAATTGGTCTGTAGACATTAGGTGAAGAGGCTTTCACCTTCTTTGGAACAAGAACAATGTGGGATGTTTTCCACAACAGTGCTACTTTTTGTAGTTAAGTAATTGGAAACCAAATTTCCTACTTAGTTGCTTTTCCATCCATTCCATTTCAGGTTCATGAAAATGACTTAAAATGTAAATTTATTTTTGTGTAAAATTTAAGCCAATACCTGTTTCTTGCATCTGAAATGATTGAATAGGCCATTGCTATAAACTGATGTAATGCTACTGAACATGCAAAAGATGATTTTTCATTGATTTCTTTTTCAGGAAATGGCAGAAAATAGAAAAGTCATTAGAATTTTTGCATTGTTAGAAATAATCAGGTTGAATTATTTATGAACTTGGTTGGTCTTTGCAGCTAAGTGACCTTGCACAATTTAATAGTATATTCTTTAGACAGGAAGCTGTCAGATTTTTAAAGTATATTCAGAATTTATTTAAAGATTCCTTTTAAAGGGAGGCATGCTTTGTATTTTGGAATAATTAATTATTCACAGAGGTAAAAGAAATATTGTATATTATGTTAAGCTGTCTACTGCAGAGCATGACATGCTCTTCAGTTTTCTGAACCTGTCATTTATTAAGGATGCCAGCTATATTTTCTTACCGTGCTTAGCTACCTGACAGGTAATGCAGTGAAGGGGAAGAGAAGAACATGAAGAGAAGAACATGCAATATCCACCATGAATTTAAAAGTAATACTCACCACACCCTCAATCATTCAAACACAAATATACTATCAAAAGGCAAACAAATTGCATTCCCACATTTTCCTCAAAAGCTTTAAATGACTTTTCGAATTAAATGAATTGTTGCAGACCAATATAAAATATGTAATTACATTCCTTAATTTACTTCAGTTTTTTTAATCTGAAATTAATTATGCAATAAACAATTTGAGCATTAAACAAAACCATGGTGCGAACCTAACATGATGGTTACTCCGTCCATAATGTGATTAGAATGGAGTTCAGCCTGCTAGTTGCCTGTGTAACAAGTGCATAGAGTTCCTTTTCCTATGTCACCACCTGTTAGCTGCTGTAATGTTTTCACTTCTAACTGCCAGGTTGAGTTTGTGCAGAAGTCAATCAGACATTGATCATCTCAGCA
The DNA here is from genome assembly GCF_900747795.2 of Erpetoichthys calabaricus. Classification (NCBI taxonomy): domain Eukaryota; kingdom Metazoa; phylum Chordata; class Cladistia; order Polypteriformes; family Polypteridae; genus Erpetoichthys; species Erpetoichthys calabaricus. Next base: position 90,553,163 of record NC_041399.2, on the reverse strand, counting down.
GCTCAGGAGGATGTGCTAAGCAGGAGCATTGAACTTGTCAGAAACTTGCAGTTATAGCCTGCTCAGTTATGATATTTAAATCTTTAAATGTTGTTCTTGTATTCAGCCATTAAATTATGTTTGCTCTGAAACAATTTAATAGGGATGATGCAAGGCAGGTAGATGGAGATAAAAAGCTTTTAAAGTAGGAGAGCAATTAAGGAAGGCCATGGCCTCTATCACCAGGTTCATAGGGTTCACCAGCACCTATCTATTATAATGACAGTGAATGCAGTTCGGCCTAGGTTCTGTGATATTCAACTTTCATCCACAAAATTTGATGGCTCCAATTTACAAATACACTGTGTACCTTTGAACAAGTTGGTAAGAAAATATTGTACTTCAATTGTAGAATTATGGAAACTGTACCATCATAATTATAAGTCATTCGGGATCTGAGTAAAAAGCTTGCAAACAAAACAGAAATTCTGCATTGTTTGACTGTCAAGAACACTCATGCCAGTGATGCCATGTCAATCCACAAACATTGCACACAGACTAATCTGTCCAAACTCATCATCATGATTGACACCATTTTTAAAAGACCTTCTGATTTCAATTGAAGCTTTTTATATTTTTAGTTTTTAGATTTTTATTGCTATATGTGTGCTTTGGTAAATTTTATACATTTTGATTCATTCATCCATCCATCCAAATTCCAAACATTTCCCTGCTGTGAGCTGGTGCCTATCACTGAGATGAAGGTAATGCAGACTGATGCACACATTTACGTTTATTTGCTTAGAAGACACATTTATCCAAAGCGACTTACAAAATAAGTCAATATAATTGAGTAAATATCAGTCTCGGGGACTGTCTAGGAAACAATTGTTTCAGCACATGCGTATTAAATCGATCACCAAAAGTGAGGAGCTTAGATCAACATACAGTCTAGTTACAATTGTTAGGTTAGAAAACCTAACAGCTAGTATCAGTCAGAAAGAAATTCACCAAACAAGAGATTCTTCAAGTGCATCCTAAACACGCTAAAGGAGTCAGAATTTCAAATGGAGCTTAGTAGCTTCTTCCATCAACAAGGAGCTACACATAAAAAGGGTCTGGATTAAGATTTAATTCCATGCAAAGGAGGCATAGCCAGACATTGTTAATCAGCTGACCAGCTTTGTGGCTCCATATTTATAGGTGCTGACCCACTGACTACCCTGTAGGCAAGCATCAAGGATTTAAACTTAATACGTGCCGTCACAGGAAGCCAGTGTAGTGAATTGAAAAGAGGAGTGACATGCACCTGGCTCGGCTGGTTAAACAGTAGATGTGCCACTGCATTTTGAACAATATACAGCAGCTTGGAGACACATGCCAGTCTTCTGCCAGAAGAGAGTTACAGTAATCCAGACATGACAAGACCAAAGCCTGAACCAGGATTTGTGCTACATACATCAGAAAACATTTGGAATGTTGGAGGAAAAGAAGTATCCACTGTTTCACTGGAGTAAAAGTGTCCAGCTGTTTTATTTCCTGGTTTTATCCATTAAAATTATATGTACTTGTATTCATTTGGCAGGTGGTTTTGTCCAAAGCAACTTGGAGATTGGGTTAACATAATCAAGTAAACCACAGTTAGTGGTGTTTTTTTGAGTCAAGTTTTACATGTTGATGGTGTATGTGCCCAAAAAAAGAAGTCAGACTGTATTCTCGGTACCACTGCTCATGTATTAAAGTGTCAGTATGGCACCGCCAGATCTAAACACTAGCATGGAGAGTTGCTCGTTGTACTGAAGTGTCGATAGCTGCACATGGAAGCTGCCATCGCACTTTCCATAACTGATCTTTTCCTAAATAAGGAGTGGCATTGCGCATGTACTTTGTCAGCATGCCTGCGTTGATCAAACATAGGAATCTCTGCAGTCTACTTGTGACTTTATGCCGTAGGAAGATAAGTAAATAAATATAGGTAAACAACATTTGATGTGGTGTTTATATAAGTAACATATAAATGTTTATCATATAAAGACCATTAAGAAACATAATCACAAGTGGAACTTTGCACAATACCTTGGTAAGCTCAGCATGCCCTACTGTTTCATTGAAGGACATGTGTGTGGCAGATTCACTGGCAGGATGACACTTGACCTCTTGCTGCATCCAAACAGTGCTATCTTTTGCCTTTACACCTGGTGCAGCAGCATTGTTCTTATGTGTGAGTGGACGTTTCTTGTGGGGAGGGCTTCTGTTCTCTTTCTCCGATGTGAAACCCTCATCCTCATCTGAGTTCACCTCTGTTATAGTATGTCTTTATTTGAAAACAGAAGTGTTAGATCGGGGGGAACGTGAACGTGACTGAAGAATAAAACTGAATAAAAAATAAAAAAGCTAACCTTTACAAGTACCATAAATTTACACAGGCTTTTACAGACTGGAATCAAATGTATGTTTTTATTCTATAATAGTAACAATAGAGTAATAATAAAATAATAATAAAAATAGTAATAATAATAATAATGCTCAAAATGTAAATATAGGAAGCACCCAGACTCGAACCTGCAACCTCTTCATTATGAGTCACCAGTTCTTACCCTCTGCAGCAGACAAGCGGTCGTGTCAGCATTGTACTCTAACCCAATTTCTTTTTCTTCGGTCATATTCTTGAATAAAAGCGCACTTGTTTTTGTAATTCTTGTACCTTTGTGAAAGTGTTTATTTGATATTTGGACTTCAGTCTTCACATATTATATACTTCATGTCAAAATTTTGTCATTAGTACTATAACATGAAAAAAGTCTCTGTTTTAACTATTTAGCTATTGCATTTCCTGTCATACTACATTTACCCAGATATAGAACACACGTGAAATGCATGTGTTCCAAATAACGATATATTGTTTACCCTATACAACACCAGCCACCTCACATTCAGATAAACAGACTTGAGCTGGGAGAACTTTTTGACCGACTTGAGCAGCGGCGCTGGGGTTGGGTTGGGGGGGGGGGGGGGGGGGAGGTATGCTTTGGTTTGGGAGACAGGATTAGCAGGCTGCTTGTGCTGATTGACACATTTGCAAAGCAAAAGACGCTAAAGGAGAGGTGCGAAGGAATTTAAGGTGGCCTGGGATTACGAGTGTTTTCTTAGGCTTCAGTGATTCTAGTGTTAGAAGAATACAGGAGTACAGACATCCTGACCAGGTTGTTTAGTTGTGCTTTCCCTGGTTGGGAGGCTGTTATAATGGATAGACAAGGGGAGACTGCTTCCCAATGCCATGTGCTTCCCCAGTACACTAGGACAACTACAGGGCTGAATGGGAGTTGTAGTTTTGGTAGGCAGACCTCTTGGGGTTCTTGTGGAGAGTTTCTTGAGGCAAACTCTCCTTTCACAGGGATGTTCTGCCTGACCCGTAATGGCTTCTTGGGTGCAATGAGATGGGGTGCCAGAAGTACTTCTGGTCTGGTCTGGTATGAAAGTAGCTGCTCCACTTCACCCTGCGGTCAGAGTCAGGAGAGTAATCAGATGAATCTCACCTGGTGGAGTGGAGGAATAGTCTTATTGCTGAAACAGTGGAATACTTATAGTATTTGAGGCAATAAATCTTGTTATTGGATTCTAAACCTGTGTCTGTGCAGTTTTGTCTGGGCTATGGGGTGCTGCACCGGCCCATAGTGTATAAATATAGTGCTTGTTGTATATACATCTGCTTGTTCAATCTGCAAAATCTAAGCTGTTGTCGGCTCGTTGCAAGAACATAAACTTGAACTGTGTGTCATCCCCTGCGTACCCAGAGCCCGATGCAACAGCCCCGGACCCCATCTGTGTGTCAGCCCCTGCCTCTCTATCCAGTGGTTCCCCAAAGCCAAAAGCAACAGCCCTGTCTGGGGAGGGCTGAAGGTGCAGGTGCAACACCCTCTAACTGTCCCTAGAAACTCTGGTGAGGGATTGTCTCCCTCCTCCACTGGCGAAATCAGTTCCATTCTACATGCTGGCTTCCTGGCAGACCTTATGAGTGACAAGTCCCTCTCTTTCTACTAAAGAAAGAGGTACTTTGCGGGTGACCAAGAACCACAGAGTTAGGGCATTTCTTCTCCCAACTAAGAAAGGAGTCTGAGCCAGAAGGTATCCCCTCTGCCTCCACATGGTTTGGGCTCCTTCCAATCTGCGAGTCAGATACAATAGCGTTTTGGCATCACTTCTAATCATCTCATCACAGAGGTTGTCGCTTATCCGAGCAACACAGTATCAATTGCAAGCTTTTCCACAATGCGCTTCAAGATGTCTCCATGGGCCAGCTTTGGATAAAGTCTACTAAGTCCTGCACCTGTCCCGAGATAGGGTGATCCAGATCAATTTTACCGCAGCTGGAACTTGCACTCCCTGGCCAAGTAGCTCTTAGCCAAACAAAGATGAATTTATTGCTTCAGGAAATCATAGTCATCAAGTCTCTTGGGAGGAAGGTTTCATATGACCTGTAGGGCTTCCCTGGTCAAAAAAGGGGCCAAGATAGCCACCCATCCTTTCCTGTTCCAGTGCATTAACGTGACCATGCATTCAAAACAGAATAGGAACGCTCCAGGTTGTTTGAAGGGACTATCTTCACAAGCACATCTCTGGGGCGGATAAGGGCAGGAGTGCCTGCAGTAGTCTCATTTGGCTTGTAGTGTAAGAGGAACTTTTAGCACCTGTTGGGGAGCCAAATGGGAGCTGTCACTTCAGCACACACAAACACTGCAAGCACAATGGCATCGACGTGTCTTCTTCTGATTAAAAGAACAGATATCCTTCCTCAGAGAGAAGACAGAAAGTAAGCACATGGCCCAATCAGTGGCCAATTTAAGTGTTCCCCGCATCAACCAGGCGGTGACAGATGCATTACACGGGAAGCCTGGTGAACTTGCAGTTGCACCAGTAGTGGACAACCAGTCTTTGGCTGCATTAACCATGTGTCAGTACCCAGTGCAGTTTGGGGGTTGTCGGGGTCCCAAAAATCTCATAATATACAGTATATATTTGTAATCTTTCATAATACAGCAGGTGTACTTTTTAAAGATTTATCATAATTAGCAAGTGAAATAGGAAGTAGAAAACACTGTTTCAATTATTTTTATTTCATGTGCGCCTCACCAGCTTGTTAGCTTTTTATCAACTAGTCTACATTAAAGCCAAGGGCATGAAAAGCATCTTTTATGGTACATCATAAATCGGTTTAATTTTTCATAAAGTAAAAATTTGATTTGCAAATTTTAGGAGAAATACAGCTCAGCTTTTTTTTAATAACTTAATCCTGCATTGATTAAGATTATACTAGTTTAGTTTCATCAGAGTAATATACCTGTATGTTGTCTAACACATTTTCAGTCATTAAAAAGTTGTGCATATGATTTGTTTTTTTCATGTAGAAAGCAGCATATGTTATGGACAACTTGTGATGATTGTTGTGTTGAAGTATAAAAGTATGTTCAATAAGTAGTTCTGCTTATACACTGTCATTCCTAAAATCATTATTTACAAATTGTGCAAGGCAAGAAATTATGTCATGTGTTTTAGTAACTCAAAAGAACATGTTGTCTAATCTACCAATGTGTCAGCTCGCTAGCAATAATAAGATTGGTGCAAATAATGAAGATCTTTAAGAAATCAAGTTTCCAAATATCTTATTTGGTGTAACTAAATAACCCCAAATCTTTGCTAAAGTGAAGCACAGAAATGTATTAATTTTTAGGCAATCTCAGTGAGAATGGGTGGTTCACAGGTGATTGAAGGATCAGCCTCCAGAACTGTGGACCCAGAATTATCCATCATCCTAGCCAGAGGATCAGCTTTAAGCAGTATGCTCAAGTAGCCAGCCTATTGGATCACAACAACAAGCATCAGTCCATAAGGACTGTTTCATCACCTGCTCTGACTGGGACTCTCTGAGATTAGTATTCAGATGTTGTGTAATGCTTTGATTCCTCTGTAAGGCAGGACGTGGGTCACTAGGCCATAGTTAATGTGTCACTTGCTCACAGATTCCTCTAACGAAACACCTCCTTATCTGCCTTCAGAGCCCCCGCAGCCATCCTTCTAATTTTCCTGGTACAGAACAAGAGTTGCAATCATTCGTGTGCTGTGACCTCCTCTCGATGATATCCAGGGTTACCTGTGAGATGAAATACCTCTGGCAACACCTACATAACCCTAAGCAACCTTCTGGGTCTTGTCACTGAAGTTCTCCCACATCACATTAGGATTGCACCCAAAAAAAAGTTTAAGCTAAAAAAAAAACCCAAAATCTCCATGGGTTCCAAGGCCAAAAGACTGCCCAGCCCCGGACTGGACATTCTACCTAACAAATGTTCTTAATTCATTTGTCTTTGGTTTTCAGGCTTCATATGATAGGATTTGATGAAGTTGGTCTCATGGACAGCGGGGGACACCACCTTCTTTCCATCATCACAGGTGGCTGCCTAATGCCGTTGATTAGGAGGTGGTGGTGCAGATCGTCACCACAGAAGAACCATAAAAGATAACAGAGGAAAAGTAGAGATAAGTACATTTTGCAGAGCCCTGGAAAAACTTTATAATTCTATGCCCATAGAGTCTATCAGGGACTCAGGGAGTAGAATTAAATGCAGCTACTGAAAAAGCAAATTAAAATAATGGGTTTCAGAAGTTTTTTAAAAATATTCTACAGTATTAGCATGGTGAAATCAATTGGCAAAGTATTCCACATTTTAGGTGCATAATAGTAAAATGGCCTCCTCACACTCTTTTTAAGCTTGTCTCTTATAATAAAGAAGACCACCATTAGATGATCTAAGGTTATGGCTTAGAGTGTATGGGGACAGGTATTCGATTATATAGGGCAAAGCAAGATTACTTAAGACTACATACCATTGGTAGTATTTTAAAATAAATTCTGAAGAACACGACTTGCTTTCGGGTTAAACTGGTTATCCACATGAAAATTGAAATTGCCTACAATTGGGAACTTGTCATAGTTAGTTATTACAATAGATACCAAGTCTGAGAAATATTTTGAAGTTCTATAAAGGGTCAATACAAGAGACTGTGACAGTCATTGAACAACTGTGTCAAGACACTGGAAAGATGCTAAAGTCCTTAAACTGCCATCTTTACAATTTAATCGGCTCAAGAAAGTATTCGCTAAACTGCTGTCTTTTTTTTCTTTGGCGAACTGAATGAACAAATCTGTAATTTGGAGGTGCTGCTTCAATTAATATTGCCACACCATCAGAGCTGAGCCACAATAACATCACCAATCTCTGCTGGCTTGATGTGGGAGTGGTTATGGATGACAACACTTGCCTGAGGCAATGGATGTGATCTAGCCTTGAGCTCCACCTGTGTTGCTGAAACAGACAGATTTTACTGTCATCATCATCTTGAATAGGAGCGGGGATAAAACTCACTTGGCCCAGTGTGCAAGAGTCATGCCAGTTTGATATTGCCTAGTCGAGATGAGCTGCGTCAATTTCAGCTGCTGAGGAGTTCTCCTTTAGCAGACAAGCTTTCTGTTCCCTGAGGTGTATCTGTCTAGAAGGTGTTGCTGAATCTGACTCTCAAGAGTCTGGAGTTTGTTGACAACGCGCTACAGTTGCGCAAAGTTGGCCATATTCCACTTCCAGTTCATGTCCTCTGAGAGGGTATATACAAAAAATGGGTGTCACTATATTTATCAATTAAATACAAATCAATATTCAAAAATACATACACAACAGACAAATGAAAAACTATACATAGTAAAACTATCAGTTCCAAAAAAAAAGTGAAAATTAACATGGGAAGGATATTTAGGGTAACACAAATAATTAATCGAAAATAGTCCAAAATAGTACAGTATAGTTTTTTTTAAGTACACCAAGATGATTTGAGCTAAGCTCTTTATCAAGGTTTATGATGAAGCTTGTCAAATAATGATGTTCAGGATGAAAGGTCTTTTTAAAATACCCCTCTATTAGAATATAAACATACAATTAGACATTAAAAAGAATTTAACTATACATTGCTTTAAATGGAAACCCCACTCTAATAAATATTTACATATTTTGTTGGATGAAGACTGAATAAATGGCTCACAAGAGTATTCAGTGGTTGAAGCAATTGGAAGGAACTGCTACTGCTATTGTCCCAAAGAGAAAACATATTTAAACAGATACAAACATTGGGTAAATTTCATTAGTGTGTAAATGTTTCTTCTTATATGTATTTACTGTATGTATGTATATCTATACACTAGCAAAATACCCGCGCTTCGCAGCGGAGAAGTAGTGTGTTAAAGAGGTTATGAAAAAGTAAAGGAAACATTTTAAAAATAATGTAACATGATTGTCAATGTAATTGTGTTGTCATTGTTATGAGTGTTGCTGTCATATATATATATACATACATATACAATATTTTATATATATATTTATATATATATGTATATTATATATGTATTATATATATATATATACATATATTATATATATATATATACACACATATTATATAATAATAATATAATAATTCATTACATTTATATATATATACACACATATATATATAATATATATATACACACATATATATATACACATATATATATAACTAGCAAAATACCCGCGCTTCGCAGCGGAGAAATAGTGTGTTAAAGAGGTTATGAAAAAGTAAAGGAAACATTTTTAAAATAACGTAACATGATTCTCAATGTAATTGTGTTGTCATTGTTATGAGTGTTGCTGTCATATATATATACATACATATACACATATATTATATATATACATATGTATATATATATTTATATATATATATATACACACACATATATTATATATATACACATATTATATATATAATAATACATAATAATTCATTACATTTATATATATATACCACATATATATATACACATATATATAATATATATATACACATATATTATATAATATATATATATTATATACACATATATATATATAATATATATATACACATATATATATATAATATATATATACACATATATATATATATAATATATATATACACTATATAAATATAATATATATATACACATATATCTATACATATTAATAAAAGGCAAAGCCCTCACTGACTCACTGACTCACTGACTGACTGACTGACTGACTGATTGACTGACTGACTCACTCATCACTAATTCTCAAACTTCCCGTGTAGGTGGAAGGCTGAAATTTGGCAGGCTCATTCCTTACAGCTTACTTACAAAAGTTAGGCAGGTTTCATTTCGAAATTCTATGCATAATGGTCATAACTGGAACATATTTTTTGTCCATACACTGTAATGGAGGAGGCGGAGTCACGTATCGCGTCATCACGCCTCCTACGTAATCACGTGAACTAAAAACAAGGAAGAGATTTACAGCACGAGTCAAACGCGGGAACGAAGGTAAATGACGTTAATTTTTGACTGTCTTTTAATACTGTGTAAGCATACATATTAACACATGTGCAATTAAACGTGTGCATTTACGGGGTGATTTCTCAGGCTTAAAAGCTCGCCTTTTATCAAATGCGGGAACAAAGGTAACTGACGTTGTTCACTGTCTTTTAATACTGTGTAACCATACATATTAACACATGTGCAATTAAACGTGTGCATTTACGGGGTGATTTCTCAGGCTTAAAAGCTCGCCTTTTATCAAATGCGGGAACAAAGGTAACTGACGTTGTTCACTGTCTTTTAATACTGTGTAACCATACATATTAACACATGTGCAATTAAATGTGTGCATTTACGGGGTGATTTCTCAGGCTTAAAAGCTCGCCTTTTACTAAAAAGGTAAATGCAAAACTATTTTCAATCAGTTTAATGAAACGCTCCCGTTAAGGATTGCAATAACATATTCGCGAGATAAAAGAACGAAGTAGGGGGAAATGACGGGAGAGCCGCAAACAGCGAAGAGCAAAAAATTAATTAAACAATTGAGAAGGGAGCGAGTGAAGCATACAAGCATGTTCATAAGGGAAACAAAGCACGGTGTAAAACGTAAGTTTAAATTAAGTTTATAGAAACGCTCCCGCTGCGGATTGCAATAACATATTCGCGAGATAAAAGTTTAATGAGAAGACACGAGGTATAAACGAACCACACGCCGTGGCGCAACGTTAGGGGCAACAGTTTCAACCATTCTATGATCTGCTTCTCGCAACTGAAAGACGGCACATGGCGGATGTTAGCCGACTTGCTGACCGCAACATTAGGGGCTTCAACTCTGGCGCTGACGCCACATCTCAGTGCCAACACTTTGCAGACTCTACTTAAAAGACACGCCCTCCTCACTGGACAGTTAAAAAGACCAATCAAACTGACGATGACATCAAGTATTACCCAATCAAAAGTAGGAAAGGAGGCATCTTCATAAAATGCGTGTGGGATGATTTGCATGAGACGCTGCTTTAAAAAAAATGATAAAAAAAATACGGGACAAATCCCGTCCAGTATTGATTCAAAACGGGACGCGCAATTTCATTCTCAAATGCGGCACGATTCCGTATTTTAAAGGACGGGTGGCAACCCTACAGTGCTAGGTAACCACCCATACAATCAGATTGTGATTCAGACTAGGAATGCAATGAATGTAATTACCCCGATCTACATACAAGGCGAAAGTCTTGCAACATTCAAAGATGATGGTTTGGGATAAGTACACCATACAACATAAAAGAGCTTATGAAGCCTTGAACCAAAAAAAGCAAGATCTCAGAGATCGTAAAAAAAAAATAGGAGGTAATGTCGTTTTACTCGCTGTAGATTTTAGTCAAACATTACCAGTTATTCCACAAGGGAGACCAGCAGATGAACTCAACGCGTGTTTAAAATCCATGCTTCTCCCACGCTCGGTTATATGTCGCGTGTTCTCGGGTAGGTACACCAAAAATGTATACATTTAAGCATGTAATGGGCAAACAAAAAATGAGGTATACCCGAAGGCACTGCAGTAGTACTTAATCTAACTTTACTTCTTAAATGTTAATGTTTTACTGTTTAATAATTTATACGCTTCTTATATGTTGTTCAAATTCTTTTATCAAAATACCAGTGACAGCGCAATGCACGATAACATGGAGTGAATACACCATACGCATCCGCCCACGGCCGCCCTGGTGTGCGCAGATAGGAGTTGATTCTACAATAAAATAAAATAAAGATAAAAAGAATAATACAATCATCACCCATAAAGCGGATAGCAGACGTGACGTACTATATGTGTACCAGATTTCAAGTCAATAGGTGAAACGGTTTGCGAGCTACAGGTGATTTAAAATCCTGGACAGACACACAAATTGCCACGGTAGCAAATTACAGAAGAAGATTTTACTGTTTAATAATTTATATTTATATGAAATGTGCTTCTTATATATTACTTCATATTCTCATATAATGATGTTAATGTTTATATTGATTTCTATGTTATTGAAACTGCATGTATGTGTGTATATGTATGTATATATATATATATATATATATATATATATATATATATATATATATATATATATATACTAACAAAATACCCGCGCTTCGCAGCAGAGAAGTAGTGTGTTAAAGAGGTTATGAAAAAAAAGGAAACATTTTAAAAATAACGTAACATGATTGTCAATGTAATTGTGTTGTCATTGTTATAAGTGTTGCTGTCTTTTATATATATATATATATATATATTATATATATAATATACACACACACATAAACATTTATATACATATACATATATATACATATCTACATATACACATCTACATATATATACACACATACATAAACACACACATAAGACTTATTGACTGAAACGGGCTTTCACGAAAAAAGTTAGGGCTTTGCTACAGGATACACCCTCCACAAGTTAACCAAGTAAAAATAAAATATATATTTCTGTTTTATTTAAACCTTTTAAGTTCATATGCATAGCCCCATTTGGCTGTTTAATTTTTTTTTTCTTTCTTCAGTAATATTTAATCTCCTTAAAGAAAAAGAACATATCCATTTTACTTTTTTTGTATCTCTGTAGTAATATTTTAGTCTAAAAGAATAACCAGTATTTAAACCTTTTATGTTACTTTATACATTTATTTTACACAATGTTGAAAAATTAATAAGAAAGCTACATATTTTGGCAGCTGCTGCTTTCATTTTCAATGAAATGAAAAAAGCTCTCCAAGAGAAAACGTCAATGAAGAAGAAACAGTTTGCACTATCTAAAAAGGAGAAACCCTCATTTATAAAAGTTTGCTGCAGATGACTTAACTGAAAATAAATGAATAGTTCCTATGTGTATAATACATATTTATCTATTTGACTTATGCCTTTATTCCACCAACTTACAACATCTGAAGTACAATTTGTTACATTACTTTTGTTTTTTGCAGCACAGGCAGGTGAAGTGACTTCCTCAGGGTCACACAGTGGTGTCAGTACCAGGATTTGAACTGACAAGCTCCGGGTTTGCTGAAATATTACTGAAGAAAGAAAAAAAACGAAAATGGGCAAATAGGGCTATGCATACAAATGTCCATCCATCCATTATCCAACCTGCCATATCCTAAATACAGGAGCCAATAAGTAGATATGTATATATACAGTATATATATTATATATATGTGAATGTATGTATATATCTATGTCTATATATATATATATGTAGATATGTAAATTTGTATATGTATATATATGTTTATGTGGATGTGTATATACGTATGTATATGTAGATATGTGTATATGTAGATAGATAGATAGAAGATATATATAAAAGACAGCAACACTCATAACAATGACAACACAATTACATTGACAATCATGTTACGTTATTTTTAAAATGTTTCCTTTTCTTTTTCATAACCTCTTTAACACACTACTTCTCCGCTGCGAAGCGCGGGTATTTTGCTATTTATCTCTTTATATAAAGGAGAGTTGGGATCCGAGAGACTGTGTTTGTGTGTTTGTGGAGGGATGGAGAGTTAAGACAGGTGTTGGAGTCACGTGATCATCTCCCCTCCCATTCACCTCATTTCATTCAATTCATTTCGCTCGAGCTGAGCTTCGCAGTTGGCGCGGTCTTGCTGTTCTTGATTTGCTTTTCACATGGCCAAGTATACGTTGCATGCTCAAGAGTAAGCTCAGCGCAGAACTTGGTCATATTACAGCCGGAGGGGCGAACTGACAACATAGTATACAAAGAGATCCTTAACAAATAATTATTGGTATAATTTCCCTCAGTTTATTATATAAAATTTTAAAGCAGTACTTCGCCGCTGCGAAGCGCGGGTATTTTGCTCTATATATGTGTGTGAATGTATGTATGTATATATGTATGTCTATATTTATATCTATATCTATATCTATATATATATATATATATATATATATATATATATATATATATCTATATGTGTAGATATGTAAATTTGTATATGTGTATGTATATATATATATGTATATGTATATATATATATATATATATATATAAAATGTATATATATGTATATATGTATATGTGTATATGTATATATATGTATATGTAGATATGTGTATATGTAGATATGTATATATATATATGGTTACATAACCTCTTTAACACACTACTTCTCCGCTGCAAAGCGCGGGTATTTTGCTATATATATATATAAAAGACAGCAACACTTATAACAATGACAACACAATTACATTGACAATCATGTTACGTTATTTTTAAAATGTTTCCTTTTTTTTTCATAACCTCTTTAAACACACTACTTCTCCGCTGCGAAGCGCGGGTATTTTGCTAGTATATATATATATATATATATATATATATATATATATATATATATATAATATATATCTAAATCCCCGTGAAGTACTGCTTTTAAATTTTTATGAAAAAGAAAAGCTTTTTAAATTGAGGGAAAATATCCCAATAGCAATTTTGTTAAGGATCTGTTTTTTTGTGAAGCAGCCTTAACACAGCGTTTCCGCTGTTTTATAAACGAACGCCATATAAGGTCTTCCTTTTTCCTTGCTTCGCCAAGGAAAGAGCCTTTTTATTAAATCCAAGGGTTCTTCGCTTTTTTTTTTGTTTGTTTATTACGATTGTTATAGTTCTGTTTGTATACGACGTTGTCAGTTCAGCACTCAGGTTGTAATATGACCAAGCTGTGCAAGCTTACTGTTAAGAATGCAACATATAGTTGTACATGAGAAAAGCAATCTTGCCTCAAATCAATGGCAAACTTTTGAAGGTCTATGAACTTAATTTAAAGTTTAGGTTTACACGGTGCTTTCTTTCCGAAGTACCTGCACTTCTGAATATGTCTGTATGCGTCAGTCGCTCAAATCCCTGCGCTTCGCACCGGCGAAGTACTGCTTTTAAATTTTTATTAAGAAGAAAAGAAAACCTTTTAAAATTGAGGGAAAAATATACCAATAACAGTTTGTTAAGGATCTGTTTTTTTGTGAAGCTGCGTTCACTCGAGTGATCACTTCGAGCTGACTTGCTGGCTAATCATAAGCGTTACCTGGTAGGTAACCCACCCATACAATCAGATTGTGAATCAGACTACAAATGCCGTGAATGTAATTACCCCCGATCTACATGCTGTCAAATAAACGAACCACACGCCGTGGCGCAATTTTAGGGGCTTAGCCTCTAGCGCTGACGTCCGAGGTTCGATTCCCGTAAGGGAGTGAAGTGAGCGCTTTGCACCGGCGAAGTACTGCTTTTAAATTTTTATTAAGAAGAAACGAAAACATTTTTAAATTAAGTCTTAAAAAGAGCTGTAAAGATATTGACAATAAGCTACGCAAACCCACCAAGACAAGCAATCGTTTAAATCAAAGCACAAATCGAAAAACACCATCACATAATATTAGTTAACGATTAACACATTTGTATATGTATTGTAAGCATACAATACAACTGATTATATGTTGCGCTTATTTATCTGGTGTACTGACATTTTTGCGCGTTTAACGGCTGAAATCTAACGTGGGTTTGTGCCCTTCAGAATGAAAAAGAGTTTGCATTTACCTTTTTAATAAAAGGCGAGCTTTTAAGCCTGAGAAATCACAAATCATGTATGCTTACACAGTATTAAAAGACACTCTACAAGTACACAGTATTAAAAGACAGTCAACAATTAACGTCATTTACCTTCGTTCCCGCCTCCTCCATTAGAGTATATGGACAAAAAAATAGGTTCCAGTTATGACCATTACACGTAGAATTTCGAAATGAAACCCTGCCTAACTTTTGTAAGTAAGCTGTAAGGAATGAGCCTGCCAAATTTCAGCCTTCTACCTACACGGGAAGTTGGAGAATTTGTGATGAGTGAGTCAGTCAAACAGGTTCCAGTTATGACCATTACGCGTAGAATTTCGAAATAAAACCTGCCTAACTTTTGTAAGTAAGCTTTAAGGAATGAGCCTGCCAAATTTCAGACTTCTACCTTCACGGGAAGTTGGAGAATTAGTGATGAGTGAGTCAGTCAAACAGGTTCCAGTTATGACCATTACGCGTAGAATTTCGAAATAAAAACCTGCCTAACTTTTGTAAGTAAGCTGTAAGGAATGAGCCTGCCAAATTTCAGACTTCTACCTACACAGGGAAGTTGGAGAATTAGTGATGAGTGAGTCAGTCAAACAGGTTCCAGTTATGACCATTACGCGTAGAATTTCGAAATAAAACCTGCCTAACTTTTGTAAGTAAGCTGTAAGGAATGAGCCTGCCAAATTTCAGACTTCTACCTACACGGGAAGTTGGAGAATTAGTGATGAGTGAGTCAGTCAAACAGGTTTCCAGTTATGACCATTACGCGTAGAATTTCGAAATAAAACCTGCCTAACTTTTGTAAGTAAGCTGTAAGGAATGAGCCTGCCAAATTTCAGACTTCTACCTACACGGG
Source organism: Erpetoichthys calabaricus (assembly GCF_900747795.2). NCBI lineage: Eukaryota > Metazoa > Chordata > Cladistia > Polypteriformes > Polypteridae > Erpetoichthys > Erpetoichthys calabaricus. The sequence continues at coordinate 90,537,269 of NC_041399.2, read as the reverse complement.
AAGTTGGAGAATTAGTGATGAGTCAGTCAGTCAGTCAGTCAGTCAGTCAGTGAGTCAATGAGGGCTTTGCCTTTTATTAGTATAGATATTGTCATGCTGTAGTTATGTCTAAACTACTACATTTGTTATACATATATGCACATACATGTGTATTTAAAGGCAAACACACAATAAAGTTGCTTCAGAAACTGCTCATTCAATAACAGTTCAACTCATTACATTTTCAGAGTCAACAGCTTTACCTAAGTTGTAAACAATCAGAGATATCAAATCAAATCACTGGCTTCATTTAAACCATATGGGGTACAGGTCTTTAACTTGAAAATTGAATTAATCTTTAATAACTGTTGGTCATGGTTATCATCCTCGAGTTGGGGTCTTACATTTTCCAGGATTGTGAATTTCAGGTCATGAAGTGAATGTTTAAGTTGGCTGAAGTGGCGGTCTACTGGATGGTAATTTGAACCTCATCTAATGTTACTTGTATGTTAAACTATCTGATGGAGGGTGCTCCAGAAGGTTTTTCCAGGTCAGTGTAAAGGACAAAGACATATCAGTAAATATATTACTCGTTGTGTGCTGTAGTGAGATCTAAGCATAACAGCAAGACTACAAAATGGTATATTAGTAATCTCTAATTGAAGAATGTTATTGCAGCATATTATATGCATGTGCTGTACCCAGATCATATGCAAATCAAAGTAACAGGAAATCAAGTGTCAAAGTTTATGATTGCACTAATTAAGTTATGCCAACTAGAAATAGTTGGAATATTTTGGAAAACTGTATCTCTTTTATTTCTATTATGAAAATACCACCAAAACAAGAAACCACAAAAAAGGCCTGTGTCACTTTTACTCCTGTCTGTGTTCTGCACTTTCTGATCATTTATTCATCTCCAGGTTCTGTAATTCCCATTTTTTTCGCCTGACCTTCATGTAATTCTAAGATAACTAGGGTTTGATAAAATATGAAAACTCATTTGTCATATATTAAATTAAATCTAGCTATTGTTGTATCAGAGTGTGCATTTAATAATTTACAAGAACATACTTGACACATCATGAGGTATACACTTATTTAAACAATTATTTATTTAAGAGATAATTGTAGTCCTTTACTTTGAAACATCAATGTAGGAGACATTAACATTCACAAAGGTGTTTTATGATATATATTTGGTATTATTGCAAAGGTTTAACACCTAGACCCTGTATAAATGGCACTACTTCTCTGTATTATTATGCAATTCAAAGCATATTGAATAAACTTTTGACTGTTGCCAGTGAAATAAATAGCACTTACATTAGCATTACAGAGGAACTGAGTGAAACTGAATTTAAATGTTTTCATGAATCTACAATGCTTTTCCTTAAATATAAGCAAATGTAAAAAAAAATGTAAAAAAAATTATAAATAATTCATGCATATGCATATAACCCTCAATTTAAAATATTAGACACATTTTAGGGAGTTAGTTAAGTGTATAAGACAGAACAGTGAGGTGGTGGGTTAGCAATGCTGCTGCATGGATCCAGTACCCCGGGTTTGAATCCTGTGGCTAGATGTTGTCTTTGTGGAGTTTGCATGGTTTGCCTGCTTACACATGGGTGTTCTTCCCACATCCCCAAACACATTTAAGTTAGTTTAACTGTCAACCCTAAATTGGCCTCATTGTGGTTGTGTATTTATGTGTGTGCTTTGTGATGGACTGGCAGTTTGTCAGGAGTTGTTTCCTGCTTTGCTATCATTGTTGGTAGGACAGGATCCAGTCTCCTGTGTCATATGTATGTATTTTAGTAAATATTTTGTCACAAGTCATTGAAATTCCTATCACATTTATAACAAGATATATAGTTCTATTAAATAGGATGTGTGTATGTTATTCAGTTTTTAAATTAAGTAATGTTAATATTTTTTTTTACTTATACACAAAGTATTATGACAATTGACAACTGCAACATTTAGAGTGTCACAACAAATCACACAGAACTGCCTGTTACTTGTGTATCACAGGGAATAATATGCAAAGTTCCCAGCTATAATGCACTGCCCGAGGCAAGCAAATATTAAGGATGTTATTCCTTGGACAAATTTAAAGCAGGAAGGGTTTAGATTTTTTTCTCTAGCAGATAGTTTTACATTAATGATTGAAACAGGGTGCTGCTGGCAGACATGGTTCACCTGCACAAACATGGCCAAAAGTCTAAATCTTTAATTATTTTGATTGTGTGACTTACATACAATAAGGCATAGAGGCAGAGGAGGAAAAATAATAAATGGCAGTCAAAGAAGAAGAAAAATACAATAGAAATTGTCATCTGGACCTAGTCATAGTGTTTTTCTTTATGAGAGTGCTATGGGGGACTGGTCAATTTGCCCACAGTTTTACTCCTTAGAAACGTAGGATGTATGTCACAGTTTTGCATCAGATGACAATCTTAGAAATCCTCTCCTCTGTAGGCATGTAATGCACCCAGATATTAAATATCCACAGACAGATAAGCACTGCATTTTTAATTCTTTTCACACACCCTATTTCTCTCAATGAACAATTCAATTTATATGCATTTGTTGAAATCGATATATAATCTGTATGTTGTACTGCACTTACAGAGGTTTTTGGAATTTTGTAGGCTTATACATAAAAACTGATCAATCTGTCAACCATGTACTGTATATATCTATGTATAGTTTATCTAGTGAATATATATATATATATATATTATAGTGACACTAGTGGTCGCTGTTGCCCCGTAAAACCCACAGGCAACATGTCCAAACACCAGGTAAAAGTACCAGTGATATTTTTAATTTGTACAATAATGTGCACAAAGCACCTCCACTCCCACAATACACAATAATAATCAATAATCAATAATAAATCCTCCTCTCCACCCAGTAGCTCTGTCACTCTTCCTCCCAACTTCCGGCACCCTTTGCTGGGTCTCAACCACTCCTTTAAATAGTCTGTGACCCGGAAGTGCTTATGTCATTCAGTCCATGTGATTCCATAGCACTTCCGGGTCAGATGGAAACTCTTATTTTTCTTCAGCCCCGTGACTAGGGAATACTTCCGGGCTACAGGGAAAATAACAATCCCTGTGCCTCCCTGCAGTGTCCCCTGGCGGCACCCACGGTATCCAGTAGGGCTGTGAAGCTGAACTCCATTTTCCATGATGCCCTGCGGGGATCCGGGGCACCTCCATGTTGCAGGGAGGACTCCATCTAGCGGCCTGGGGGTGCTGGCTGGGATAAACTGCCAGCCATCTCTCACAAAGTAATATATATATATATATATATATATATATATATATATATATATATATATATATATATATATATATATATATATATATTATTCTAGCTGTGTAAGCCCATGCTGTAAAAAGCCCTAGAAACTATTGAAATCACCAGAAAAAAAAATGACACGTAGAGATATCGGGTAATGGAAAGGAACTGCTCTGGGCATCTCTCTCCTAGAAGGTTTTATTTTGCCAACATGCTGGCCTTGCTTCTGTATTAGTGACTAAGTGAGCTTCTGTTTCCTCGGAGGTGGAGTTCTTATCGTGACTCCAACTCTCACTTCCAGGCCGGACAGATTTTATATATATATATATATATATATATATATATATATATATACACACACACACACATACACAGAGTGATGGATAGTTTTGAATGATGAATGGAGCGTATGGGTGGGTGTCAACATCAGGATGGGGTTTGGTTCCTTACCTGGACCATTGGAGGTATGAGAAAAAAGGTGAGGACCTTCCTGTCTCATCCAGGAGGCAGGCAAGAGATGCTGTTGCTGATGTCCCAGTTGGAAGGGACTGAAGATAATTACACAGCCAGGAGGCCAGTATAATAGCAGCAACCCTGGGCTTGAGTACCCGTATGGACACCTGTAGGGCATGCTGGGAATTGTAGTGTAGTGGAGCAGCCTTGTTGGGTTCTGTTAGGGGGTGCTATGGGGATTCATTGTCCATTCTTGTAGACTTGCACTTGACTGACAAGTGCTTCCAATAGGCTGTGGCCTGGCACAGAAAGTATGCCCAGGTCTGGTTTAAGAGAAGCTGCTGTGCCTTACTCAAGGAATCAAAGTTGGGAGCCAGAGGAACTCTTAGGAACAGTGGAAAAAAGAGAGGAGGAATTGTACTTCTGTGTTGGTCATACTTTGATTGTGCTAACCAGTTGTTGATTTTGTCAATTATTACTAAAACACGAAAAAACATTTCTGTTTTAACAATGTGTTTACATAGATTGTTGTAGACACGGAACACACATGAAATGTATGTATTCCAAATGACGATATATTATTTACCCTATACAGCTCCAGGTACTTTACTCCAAGAAAAACACTGAGCACTGAGAACATTCTTTGTGAATTGAGCTGCGGTGATAGGTGGGGGAATGGGATACCAGGCTGCTTGCTGTTTGTGCTGATGACACATTTACAAGACAAAAGAGGCTGTCTGACGCTGACAGAGAGGTACAAATGAATTTAAGGTGCGTTGGCATTACGAGTTTTTTTGTAGGCTTTGGTAATTCTAGTGTTAATAATGTTACATTGATGTACAGGTTAGCACAATCAAAGTATGACAAACACAGAAGTACAATTCCTCCTCTCCTTTTCCACAGCTCCAAAGAGTTCCCCTGGCTCCCAACGCTGATTCCTTGAGTAAGGCACAGCAGCTCCTTTTAAACCAGACCTGTGCATACTTTCTGTGCCAGGCCATAGCCGATTGGAACCACTTGCAAGTAAAGTGTAAGTCTACAAGAATGGGGATAATGAATCCCAATAGCACCCCCTAACGGAACCCAACAAGGCTCTTCCACCACACTACAGTTTGTAGGCTTTGGTAATTCTAGTGTGAATAAAAGGGACAACATTGGAACTTGTGACTGTGTTGGATGTGATTGTGTCAAGGGTATGTGGCTTGGTTGTGCCCTTTACTGGCTACAACATATATATATTAGAGCTGTTAAAGTTAACACATGGTTAATTTTTAAAAATATCATGCTTATTTTTCCTTAATTGCATTAATCTACCCACCTTGTTATCTAAGCCAATAGTTTTCAGAATCAGAATCACTTTTATTCGCCAGTACTTAATGTACAGGAATTTGACTTGGTAGGTTTGAAGCTTATAACAGAACACAACATCACTTACAAATCATATAAATAGCATAAGTTAAAAAGAAAATTTTCATACAAAGTTACAGAACAGTGCCATTATAAAGGAGATATGCAAATAATGATGTTCAACTGAAAGTGTGAGTGTGTAGTGTTTATTAATGTGCACACACATACATGTACATATACTGTACACACATTCACCTTCATACAGTATATGATTTTTTTTAGAACATTAGAACAATCTAGATGAGAACAGGCCATTCAGCCCAACAAAACTTGCCAGTCCTATCCACTTTAATTCTTCTAAAAAAACAAAAACAAGTCGAGTTTTTAAAGTCTCTAAAGTCTTACTGTCCACCATACTACTTGGTAGCTTATTCCAAGTGTCTATGGTTCTCTTTGTAAAGAAAAGCTTCCTAATGTCTATGCAAAATGTACCCTTAGCAAGTTTCCAACTGTGCCCCCATGTTCTTGATGAACTCATTTTAAAATAACAATCTCAATCCACTGTACTTATTCACTTCATAATTTTAAACACTTTCAATCATGTCACCTCTTAATCAGCTCTTTTAACCTTTCTTCATAATTCATCCCCTGTAGCCCAGGAATGAGCCTAGTTGCTCTTCTCTGGACCTTTTCTAGCTTTCTTACATGACAGAACACATGAATATATAAAGAAGGACAGGCAAGCTACTCTTTTGAGAGGCCTATGGTTCTGGGAAAGAAACTATTGAGGTATCTGTTAGTTTAAGTTTTAATTGACAAGAAGTGTTTACCAGAGAGGACTTTTTGGAATTAGTGATGAACTGGGTGAGATGGACCTGTGGCATATACAGGTCTGCAACAGATGAAACAGCACAGCCAATTATTTTCTCAGCAGACCTCACAAAACACTGTAAATTATTTTTGGAGTGTGCCATTGCTGAATCAAAAATCAGACAACAATTGAGAATGTGATTACACTTTAAATTACGGCTTTGTAAAACTGAACTAGGATTGGCTGGGAAATATTTAATTTCTTTAGTTGGCGTAATAAGTACAATCACTGCTGTGCCATTTTAGTGATGTAGGTGGTGTTAATGTCACAGTTAGTGATAGTTGTGCCCAGAAATCTGAAGAATTCCACCATACTGACTGCAGAATCATTAACACTAGAATTACCAAAGCCTATGAAAAAAACTCGTAAATCCGGCCCACCTTAAATCCCTTCCGCACCTCTCCGTCAGCGTCTTTTGTCCTATAAATGTACCGATAAAGACAAGCAGCAAGCAGCCTGCTATTCCATCACCCCACCGCCACAGAACGTGCACAAAGTTCTCCCAGCTCATGCCTTGATTATCTGTGAGTGATGTGCTGGAGTTTTAGATTGGAAATAATAGATCGTTATTTGGAACACATGCATTTCATGTGTGTTCCATTTCTACAATATTCTGTGTAAACACATTGTTAAAACAGAAACGTTTTCATATTTTAGTAATAAATGACAAAATGTATATTGTGTGAATATATTGTGTGAAGCCTGAAGTCCAAAGATCAAATAAACACTTTCACAAAAGGTGTGTACATTGCAACAGGTACACATTTCGTAAATGTAGGAAGGACGGTCCTTGCATGTGTGTGAACTGTTAACATTTGAAACTGATGATTGCATATAGTGCATGTCCTGGATAACAAAAGAAACACCACCATACAGCAACGTGGAGACTGGCAAGATTGGGGAAAAAAAAAAAATCACACGGTCACTGATTACAACCGCAAGATGTTATGCGAATGAATAATATGAAAAATGTTTCATTTGTGCCACAATGTTTTCTGAAATGTACTATACTGGTCATAAAATGAATAATTCCAAATGTCATAAATACCTATGTCTCTGGTTTTTTTTTTTGTTAGTGCGGCTTTGACATCATGGACCATAAGGTGCATACTAAATAAAGGAACACTCAATAAAACTGAATAAAAAGAAATCAAGTGACGGTGAGATATGAAGAAGGTAGATTCACCAGCATTTGTGTGTCAGCTTTTATCCATCCAGATCAGAGAATGTCCAGTTCCATTTTCTCAAAACACCACTCACATCTACAGTTATTCCCAGTTTCAGATAAAAAGTAACAGCTCAGATCCTTAGGGCGGTAGTATGTATCGTGATCGTGACTGAGAGAGTAAAAGTAAAAAAAAAAAGCTAACTTTTACAAGTACTATAAATGTACACCGGCTGTTACAGACGCAAACCAAATGTATGTGTTTACTGTATAATCTATACTAATAAAAGGCAAAGCCCTCACTGACTCACTCACTGACTGACTGACTGATTGACTCACTCATCACTAATTGTCCAACTTCCCGTGTAGGTGGAAGGCTGAAATTTGGCAGGCTCATTCCTTACAGCTTACTTACAAAAGTTAGGCAGGTTTCATTTCAAAATTCTATGCGTAATGGTCATAACTGGAACCTCTTTTTTGTCCATATACTGTAATGGAAGAGGCGGAGTCACGTATAGCGTCATCACGCCTCCTACGTAATCACGTGAACTGAAAACAAGGAAGAGATTTACAGCATGACTCAAACGCGGGAACGAAGGTAAATGACGTTAATTGTTGAGTGTCTTTTAATACTATGTAAGCATACATATTAACACATGTGCAATTAAACGTGTGCATTTACGGGGTGATTTCTCAGGCTTAAAAGCTCGCCTTTTATCAAACGCAGGAACGAAGGTAAATGACGTTAATTGTTGAGTGTCTTTTAATACTGTGTAAGCATACATATTAACACATGTGCAATTAAACGTGTGCATTTACGGGGTGATTTCTCAGGCTTAAAAGCTCGCCTTTTATTAAAAAGGTAAAAGCAAACTGTTTTCATTCTGAAGGGCACAAACCACGTTAGATTTCAGCCGTTAAACACGCAAAAATGTCGGTACACCAGATAAATAAGCGCAACATATTATCAGTTGTATTGTATGCTTACAATAAATATAGAAATGTGTTAATCGTTAACTAATAGTATAGGATGGAGTTTTTCGACTCGTGCCTTGATTTAAACGATTGCATGTCTTGGTGGGTTTGCGTAGCTTATTGTCAATATTTTTACACCTCTTTTTAAGACTTATTGACTGAAACGGGCTTTCACGAAAAAAGTTAGGGCTTTGCTACAGGATACACTCTCCACAAGTTAAGGAAGTAAAAAATAAAGGTATATATTTCTGTTTTATTTAAACCTTTTAAGTTCGTATGCATAGCCCCATTTGGCTGTTTTAGTTTTTTTTTTCTTTCTTCAGTAATATTTAATCTCCTTAAACAAAAACAACATATGCATTTTACTTTTTTTGTATCTCTTTAGTAATATTTTAGTGTAAAAGGATAACCAGTATTTAAACCTTTTATGTTACTTTATAAAGTTATTTTACACAATGTTGAAAAATTAATAAGAAAGCTACATATTTTGGCAGCTGCTGCTTTAATTTTCAATGAAATGAAAAAGGCTCTCCAAGAGAAAACCTCAATGAAGAAGAAACAGTTTGCACTATCTAAAAAGGAGAAACCCTCATTTATAAAGGTTTTGCTGCAGATGACTTACCGTATTTTTTGCACCATAAGACGCACCTGACCATTAGACGCACCTAGGTTTAGAGGAGGAAAACAAGAAAAAAAATATTCTGAACCAAATGGTGCACTAATATGTTTAATAAAATATAGCAGAATAATATTTCAACCATGTAAATTCAACAGCGGTATTAAGAAACATCATCACTGTCATTAACAAATAAGGAGAGACTTTAAGGTTCAAGCATTCTTCTAGTTTTATGGAAACCCCAAGAACTCCTCATCGCTAGTGTCAGAATTTATTAAGCTCAGTTGCTCACAATCACTTTGCAGCACCACGTACCTATCATCACGCGACATAACCTGTCCAAAACCACCAGGGGACAAAGCACGTTTGGACCAATGCTCCCTAAAGTTATATCGCCAGTCTAGTCCCATCTATATTTGTAATGCCACAAAGCCCTTCATCTCGTGTTTTGTTGTGGGTTTCCAGTTTGAAAAATGAGAATGCGGTGCAAGCACAGCCCTCGATTCAAAAAATTGCTCTGCATACCTGTTTGTCTCGTCTGACAGTAGCTGAAAGGCAGCTTCAGGAAAGAACAGCCTGAAGTAGTCCAGCGGCTGGTAATCTATCGAGTCCAGAGTCCAACTCAGTGATAATGCGCTTCGCTCCCTCATGAGATGTAGACGCTATCTTGCCTTTGTTTATATTTGTTTAGATTTCGCAACTCACGCACACGCAAGGATTAGATGCCGAGTCAATGAGTCTAACATTCCTCCAAGCACAGAGGGAATGCCTGTAACGTAACAGTGAGTTTTGTCGCCCTCTAGCCCTGGATGTCAACTTTTGTCAGGTATTACACATCATGGTCTGTGATGCAATATTCGCACCATAAGACGCACAGACATTTCCAACCTTCTTTTGGGGAAAAAAAGTGCGTCTTATGGTGCGAAAAATACGGTAACTGAAAATAAATGAATACTTCCTTTGTGTATAATACATATTTATCTGTTTGACTTATGCCTTTATTCCAGCAACTTGCAACATCTGAGGTACAATTTGTTACATTACTTTTGTTTTTTGCAGCACAGGCAGGTGAAGTGACTTCCTCAGGGTCACACAGTGGTGTCAGTACCAGGATTTGAACTGACAAGCTCTGGGTTTGCTGAAATATTACTGAAGAAAGAAAAAAAACGAAAACTGGCAAATGGGGCTATGCATACAAATGTCCATCCATCCATTATCCAACCCGCTATATCCTAAATACAGGAGCCAATCCCTGCCAACACAGGGCACAAGGCAGGAAACAAACCCTGGGCAAGGTGCCAGCCCACCGCAGGGCGCACACACCCACACACCACAGACAATTTAGAATCGCCAATGCACCTAACCTGCATGTCTTTGGACTGTGGGAGGAAACCGGAGTACCTGGAGGAAACCCAGACAGACACGGGGAGAACATTCAAACTCCACGCAGTGAAGCGAACCCGGGTCTCCTAACTGGCACCTTTCACTGCGCCACCATACCGCCCGCATACAAACTTAAAAGGTTTAAATAAAACAGAAATATATACCTTTATTTTTACTTCCTTAACTTGTGGAGGGTGTATCCTGTAGCAAAGCCCTAAGTTTTTTCATGAAAGCCCCTTTCAGTCAATAAGCCTTAAAAACAGGTGTAAAGCTAAACTTGCAGCACCGCTATTCAATTACACTTGCCTAACGCCTCTCCTAAGGGGAGATACTGTGGGATCTGGGCATCCGTCAAAGCACCAATCACAGGCCCGATTAGAAAGCGGGAAGCTGTGATTTGTCGTCTCCCTCCCATGTAACAATCACAGCCCGTGTTACAACGCACTATGTATGTATGTGTATATGTATATATGTGTGTGTGTATGTATGTGTGTATATGTATGTATATATATATATATGTTGATATGTGTGTGTATATATATATATGTGGATGTGTATATGTATATATATATGTATATATGTGTGTATATGTATATGTAGATATGTGTATATGTAGATATGTATATATATGTATATGTATATACTGTATATGTTTACATAACCTCTTTAACACACTACTTCTCTGCTGCGCGGGTATTTTGCTATATATATATATATATGTGTGTATGTATGTGTGTATATATATATGTATGTGTATGTATGTATCTGTATATGTATATATGTATATGTGTGTGTGTGTGTGTATGTATGTGTGTATATGTATGTGTATATATATATATATTTTGATGTGTGTATATATATATATATATACTGTATATATATATATATATATATATATGAATATATATGTGGATGTGTATATGTATATATATATATATATATATATATGTATATGTGTATATATATGTATATCTAGATATGTGTACACTACTTCTCCACTGCGAAGCGCGGGTATTTTGCTAGTCTATACTAATAAAAGGCAAAGCCCTCACTCACTGACTCACTCATCACTAATTCTCCAACTTCCCATGTAGGCAGAAGGCTGAAATTTGGCAGGCTCATTCCTTACAGCTTACTTACAAAAGTTAAGCAGGTTTCATTTCGAAATTCTACGCGTAACGGTCATAACTGAATCCTACTTACGTACATATATACGTCCATAGCCTGCAACTCGGTCGCAGTGTGAGGCGGGGTTGCGTCCTGCGTCCCCCGGCCTCCCACGTAGTTGGCTACCTGCCTATATTGCGTCCCCCATCCCCACGCCTCCCACATAGTTGGCTGCCTGCCTATTTTACACTTTTGGAGAACTGCCAATGCCTCTTAAACATCTTAGATTCACAGGTGACGATTTGAGTAGTGGACACTTTGATGTTTATGAATGTTTCAACTCTTCATTCTACCCTACCCCCCCTCCCCATCTGACACTGCTGTTTTCACATAAAGACGCGCTATAGCTCGAATGTTATTTATTTGGATCGCATAAAGACGCGCTATAGCTCAAATGTTATTTATCTGGATCACATAAAGACGCGCTATAGCTCGCATGTGATTTATCTGGATCACATAAAGACGCGCTGTAGCTCAAATGTTATTTATTTGGATCACATAAAGACGCGCTGTAGCTCGATTGTTATTTATTTGGATCACATAAAGACGCGCTATAGCTTGAATGTTATTTATTTGGATCACATAAAGATGCGCTATAGCTCAAATGTTATTTATTTGGATCACATAAAGACGCGCTATAGCTCAAATGTTATTTATTTGGATCACATAAAGACGTGCTATAGCTCGCATGTTATTTATTTCGCCAATGCTACACCTTCCAGATCTAAACACTAGTGTGGTGTATGTGCCCAAAAAAAGTCTAACTGCATTCTCGTACCATTGCCCGCGTACTAAAGTGTCAGCGGGTATGTTCTGTGACATTATATGTGTAATTTGTGAGCATGCCCTTGATGACCAAACAGAGGAAGCGCTGCACTTCACTTGTGTCTTTATGCTGTACATCTGGCTCTTACATACAAATGACGGTGCATGTGCCCAAAACATTAACATTTATATGTTACTTACATAAAAGCCAGATTTAATGTTATTTACCTATTTACCTTGAGTTATTTACTTACATGACGAGGGTTCTACATCGAATCAAGAATGTACTTTTGCCATCGCTGTACTTTGTATATGTACATGGGAAGCTCTGCACTTGTGAATATACGCTGTAGGAAGTAAGTAAATAAATAAAGGTAAATAGGTAAATTGAATGTTATTTACTTTGAGTTATTTACTTAAATGTCGACGGTTCTACATCGGATCTGGCTTTTATGTAAGTACCATATAAATGTTAATGTTTTGGGCACATGCACTGTCCTTTGTATGTAAGAGCCAGATCTACAGTGCATTCTTGATTCGACGTAGAATCGGCCTGAGTTGAGTGTACCTCTGTTATAGCGCGTCTATGTGAAAACAGCAGAGTCAAATGCGCGAGGCGCGGGGGTGGGGTGGGGGGTTGGGAACGTGAATGCGGCTGAGAGAATAGCAGAATAGAAAAAAACAAAGCTAACCTTTACAAGTATCATAAATTGCACCGGCTCTTACAGACTGGAATCAAATGTATGTTTTTATTCTAAAATAGTAAGAATATGAGCAGCTCAGTTCTCAAAAAGGACTTAGCTGGAATTGAACCCGTGAAACTTTGATTACAAGTCAGCAGCTGATACCATTGCGCCACCGAAGCTGTCATAGCAATTGCGTGTCAATGTCGCAGATAAACGCGGGTTGTTTTTCTGCAGCTATATTTTTGAATAAAAGTGCATTTGTTCTGTTATATTTGTACCTTTTGTGAAAGTGTTTCTTTGATCTTTGGACTTCAGGCTTCACACATTATATAGTTTATGCCTACATTTTGTCATTTATTACTAAAATATGAAAAATGTTTCTATTTTAACAATGTGTTTACACAGATTATTGTAGAAATGGAACACACATGAAATGCATGTGTTCCAAATAACGATCTATTATTTCCACTCTAAAACTCCAGCACTTCACTTCCAGATAATCAAGGCATGAGCTGGGAGAACTTAGTGCACATTCTGCGGTGGTGGGGGGATGGAATAGCAGGCTGCTTGCTGCTTGTCTTGGTGGGGGGATGGAATAGCAGGCTTCTTGCTGCTTGTCTTTATCGGCACATTTACAGGACAAAAGACGCTGACGGAGAGGTGCGGAAGTGATTTAAGGTGGGCCAGATTTGCAAGTTTTTTCATAGGCTTTGGTAATTCTAGTGTTAATTTCTAGTGGGAGAGGTTGTAATTGTTCTTTGTGAAAGTCAATGACCATTTCCACTGTCTTGGTGGTATTGAGAACTATTTTGTTAGAAGCACACCAAGAAACAAGACAAGACACCTCTTTTCCATAAGGTGTTTCGTTGCCTTTAGTATTGAGACCAATAATGGTGTTGTCGATAGTACTATAACATAAAAAAAAAATTCTGTTTAGGTATGTGTTCAACATTTTTTGCCTCACATTTCCTCTCATTGTACATTTAGTCAGATCATTGTAGACACAAAACACACATGACATGCAAATAAATAAAAAGATATCATTTACCCCATACAACTCCAGATACCTCACACCCAGATAAACAGATTTGAGCTGAGAGAACTTTTTGTCTGACTTGAGCAGCGGCGGTGGGGGAGGAGGCGGGATAGCAGGCTGCTTGCTACTTGTGCTGACTGACACATTTGCAAAACAAAAGACGCTAAAGGAGAGGTACAAAGGAATTTAAGGTGGCCTGGGATTTTTTTGTTGGCTTCAGGGATTCTATTGTTAAATGAGAGCAAGCACACTGCCGAGTTTGAGATCATCACGGTCAAACCATTAGCAACTTCCTTCAGTGTGACAGTCATTAGGCTTCAATGGGATTAGCACTTCCTCGATCAACATGTTTTTTTAAAATTTCCTATTTTTTTTATTGAAAATTTTCTTTATTAGGTTATACAGTAGGCTGTATATGCCATCTGATGGAATGATAAATGTAGCGCATTTGATTGGTACACATGACAAACGCCTTATAATAGGCATGTTAAGAATGACACCCTTGTGTGAGTGTGTTGACAGGCTACAGTTCCACTCTGATGAATTCATTTCAATTAGATGATGCTTTTACACTTAAATGTAAATACATGTAGAACAACAGTCCATGATTTATGGTGGACTGGGCCTGCTAGTTATATAACATTTGGGTACAACAACATATATCTTCAATGTTTCATTACTAAACATTAATCACTTTTATTAGTTATTTAAAATGGGATGGATTTGCCCTTGAATGGTGTTTGAAGAAATACTAATTAATAAATCAACTTCTATAGTATATGCTACCTTTCTTTAAACTCTGCACATGTGACTGTTGTAATTAATATTTTTATTTAATCTTTCCTGTGTCTCTGTGGTGTTATACGTAAACATTTTACATCATGCTTAAGGTTTTAAAATAGTTTTTGAATGAACTTGAAGTCCAAAATTTCTTTATTGCCCCAAGTTAGTTTTAAGGTTGATTTTGCTGGTGCCATTTTGCTTTCCATGAGTGCCACCATTTTGTGGCTTCATTGTCCATTATTTGAGGGCATGGTACAAAATACATTTCCTGACAATTTGTGGTGACAAATAAAGCTGGAGAGTTATCAAGTGTGCTTCTTTATTTGACGTTTAGTGTACTTCTCTTGGATTTTGACTGTTGACAGTGATTTTTGTTTTCTGTTTGGGATTAGACGAAGATAGGATGGCTTGGATTTTTGGTTACATTTCATCTTCTAATCATATACATTCCTACCTGCCACATGATTCTTTCTATGCAGAACAGTGACAATACCACTACTATTATGATGCTATAATGCCAAAGATACATATTCCATTTTAACTGCAAAACTGAGTTGATTACAGTTACACAGTGATCCAGAAAGAGATTTTTTCGTCCTTCTGGTCAAAATCCAGCTACTATTATTGTGTTAGTCTACTTTCTCAAGTGATTGTCTGGGGACAAGCATTCAGTACCTTTTGTTATTGTTCAGCTAAAAGAGTTTTTGAATGAGGTTTGGCCAGACATTATGGTGTTATTTTAGAGTGATAACCAACTAAAAACATATTGGTCTACTTACTAAAAGTTGCAGTTCTGCTTACCATATATACTCGTGTATAAGTCAGGTTTTGAAACCCGAAAAATCGATCATAAAATCAGACCCACACTTATACACCTGTTCAAAAATGCAACACATATTTTTTTTTTACATCTTCTTGCTTCCTCCAATCTTGCACCAGTTTCTCAGACTGTGGTAATGCGCGGCCCTTGCATTACCAAATTTAAATTGAAGAGGCCTTGAAAGTGAAGCAGCAGTATTTATGATTATAAGGAAGTGCGCTTACCATTGGTGTGTTGAGGGTGCTGTCACAGGAACGCAGGGCCGTCTAGCGGGTGAGCGCTGTGAGGCGTGGTGTGTCTGGACACACGTGGAGCCGGCATAATGGCAAGTACGGGCTCCACCACACGTGTTCATTTTTACACGCCGATGTCCTCGCAGCCTGCCCAGTGCAGGCGGTTTAAAGTGCGGCGCCTCAGAGAGGAAGCCGGCATTTGATTGAGTCAGAGATGGGGATCCCATAATGTTAAAGAAATGATTTTTACTTACTGGTGAGTCAGCAATGGGCGTGCTTGAGCACAGCATAGCCGTTGGCTGTACCGGAGGTGCGACCCACAGGGGTTCGGTTTTAAATACATAGTTGCCCGGGGCATGTTGCGGAGCGTGGCGTGAATACGCTACCGTCTACAGGGATAGGTGCATGAGGTAAACGTGTTGGCAGATTGGCTGGACAATCTTGCCGGTTATATTTAAAGAGTTACCGGCCAACAGCGGTCGTCAGTGGACCTAAGAGCGAGGTAGGAGTAAGCACTGCTGAGCTATTTGGAGGAGCAGTTGTAATTTTGGCGGCTTTTGTATATATTCCTTTGTAGATATTCTTTTTGTATATAGAGTTATATATCTCCTAGTGATTATTTTTGGTGGAGATATATATACTTATTTGGTGCTGGGATAGTTTTTGATTTTGGGTTTGGTGCAGATATTTTTTTTTGTATATACACACTTGTTTTTGTGCATTTTTCTTTCCTGCTGGACGAACGTCTTAAGCCAGGGATAAAAGAAGACAACCTTCATTATTGGAGTGTGTGTGTAGTTTTGTAGGAGTGCACTGTTTTTGTAAATACACCATATTTTTCCTTTTTGTTTGTTTTTATTTATTTTTGAAGAAGTATCAGTGTTGAAGGACTGTGTTTTAAAGCCCACCTAACACTACTGCATTTTGTTTGTACAGCACTCTTGTAAATAAATTTGCACCATTCACCCTTCAATTTTTGTCTCTGTCTCATCTCTCCACTGATCCTATTTGGTTCATGAACTATCAGATGTCCAGAATGTAGTTTGGGGCCACTTCCCACTACACGGGATATCACACAGACACATCAAATTTTGTTGCAGCAGCGCAGTTACCAATTTGTTTCACCATGTCAACGACTTTTAATTTAAAACCAGCTTCTTATTTTCTTCTGATCGAATGCTCCATTGTAGATAAGGGATGCTCTTATGATAAAGGTGTATGAGGGTGTAAGATACAAAAAACACAAAAGAGTGCAAACATTGCTTCGGAATAGTTTGGGCATTACCGTGTGGTCATGTGGGCACAATACATGAAAAGAAATGGCAGTGTGTTCCGTGGTTAATCTCTCAGGTGGGCATTAGCATATCATAATCTCTTGGATCAATAGAGTGAGTTTTCCGCATTTGACTTATACGACCAACATTATAAAATACCAGAAATTATACTGTAAAATGAAGCACTGACTTATCTGTGGGAGAACTTATTCGCGAGTATATACAGTAAATAAAATGTGTTTTTCACTTTACAAAAAATAAGAACCCTTTGACTGATTCTTCTTGGTGTCAACTAGTTTATTATACTTTTGCATAGCTTGTCTGCATCCTACTCTAATGAACCCCATAATATAAAACAGATTTAAAGTTCATCACATTAGAGTTCATATTAAACTGGAGCAATACTTGATCTCAAGGTGTGATAAGATACCACCTGATCTTGCAGAAAAAAAAGAAAAAAGTAAACTGTAACCCAGATGTAGTTTCTGGAAGAAATTCACAATAAGTAACCCCTGCTAGTGTCCAATGAATATTAACATGGGATATAAGGGCTATGGGTCACAGGCAGAAATGTAATATGAAGAGGAATATGTCACCTGCTAACTGCCGGTCAGAAGCAGTTCTCTGACTAAAACAGTTAAAAAGTCAGCTAACTAACAGAAAATTAAAGCAGAGTCCAGTAATTTGGTGGGCCTTGTCCAGCGACCAAAGATTTACTTTTATGATCCTTTTCAATCCCGCCTCATAATTAAAGACAAGTACTGTGCCCTTTTCACATCTATCTGTCTACATATATACTATATATACAGTATATATATATATATATATATATATATATATATATATATATATATATATATATATATATATATTGTCACAAACTCAACTCAGAGTCAAAGAAAGGTTTGGGGCAGCCACCCGTATAATTGGTTTCCTGGCTGCAAAGTCATAAATTAGATACAGCACTGATATGCACAAAACTGAGTCCAAAACAGAACTAAGGGAATAGGGAAAAGGTGGAGGCTTTTAAAGGGAGAGACAGGAAGTGAGATCAAAGAGTTCGGGCTCATGAAGGTCTTCAGCCATTGGTTTGAGCCTGGACATGACATCACAGGGGCCGGAGCTGGTAAGGTCTTCTTCCATAGGCTCGGTCCAGGAAGTGACATCAAGAGGGCCAGGTGGAATCTCCCGTGAGTAGTCTACAGGAAAGGGAGAAAAAGAGTCAGTGCACTCTGCCACATCCCGGTATGACTCGGAAATGCCCTTATTCAAGCCCTTTAGTTGCCTCCCATGTGCACGTGTGTGACAATATATACATATATATATATATATATATATATATATAGGACTTTGAAAGTATTCATTCCCTCCACTTTTGTATATTTGCAGAGTTTGCTCATCTATCTACATCCATGATTACAACAAATCGTGTTTTCAGAATGGTTTACAAATTTAATTTAAACCAAATACTGAAATCCATTATTCATATAAGTATTCAGACCCTTTGCTGTGTCACTACTAATTGTGGTCAGGTACATTCTCTGTGCTTTAATTAACCTTGAGATGTATCTAAATCTCAACTGGGGTCCACCTGTGGCAAAATGAATTGATTGGACATTGCCTGGAAAGGCATACACCCATGTACATAAGGTCCCACAATTCTCACAGCATGTTAGAACAAAACACAAGCCATTAAGCCCATGGAACTCTCTTTAGACATTTGTGATAGAATTAGATCAGGGCAAGGATATTAAACCATTTTTAAGGCTTTGAGGGTTCCCTGGACCACAGTGACATCATTAAGCATGAAATGGAAGAAGCTTGGAACTACTAGGACATTTTCTAGAGTTGGGCATTTGGCCAACCTAAGTAACCAGGCAAGAAGGGCCTTAGATAGGGAGGTGACCAAGAACCCAATGGTCAGTTTAATAGAGCTATCAAAGTCTTGTTCTGAGTTGGATGAACATTTTGGAAGGTTGACCATCTCTGCAGCACTCCATCAAACAGATGTTTACGGTAGCAAGACTAGAGTAAAATGCATGTAACAGTTTAAAGGACGTTGAAATTGTGAGGAAATGAGTCGCTGGTCTGATGAGGTAAAAAAACGAACTCTTTGTGTAGAACTCCACACACTTTGTCTAATGAAGACCAGACACTACTCATTAACTTCTTAATACCATCCCTACAATGAAACATGGTGGTGGCAACATCATGCCATGTGGGTGCTTCTCAGAGGCAGGGACAGATGGACTGGTCGGAATTGAGCAAAAGAATAATGCATTCAAATACAGAGAGGTCCATGAAGAAACCAGGTCCAGAGTCCATGTGACCTCTGACTGGGATGACAGTTTACCTTTCAGCACAATAATGTCCGAAAGCATATAGCCAAGACAACTGGCTACAAACTGTCTTAAACTTTATTAAACATCTGTGGAGACACCTGAAGATGGCAGTTTACAGATGCTTCCCATCCAGTCTATCAAAGCTTGAGAGAATCTGCCAGGAAGAATGAGACAAAAATGCCCAAATGTAGGTGTGCACAGCTTGTAGACACTCACCCAAGAAGACACAAAGCTATAAATGCTGACAATGTGGCTTCTACAAAGTACTGAATTAAGGATATAAATATGTATATGAATGAAAATTTTCAGTTTATGATTTTAATACATTTACAAATCTTTCAGAAAAAAATATATACACAAAGAGTACATGTTTGTTGTGTATGTATGTGAGTTTGAGTCTTTCTCACTCTCTCTGTGCACACACACTTTGAGTCATGAGTATGATTTCATAAATATGATCATGGTAACTGTCAAATGTGTTAAATTTTCACTGAGGGTTATAAATGATTTGAGAACAATTCAGAGTTATTACACAGCATACATTTAACTGCCACCTTTGAAGCACCTGAGTGCATTTTATTTTAAATAGTGATATAGCAATCAATAATATTCTAATCTAAAAGCTGTCAAAATGTTCAAAGTTGGATGAACATGGACAGTCTGGATTTTCTCCTAAAATATTTCCTGTCATAAATTTGTAGGGGAAAGAACAGATCAGACACTTTTTTCTGTTTCTATCATTATATGGACATTTTTCTATTTTAACCAGTATTTGCAAAGAATTATGATATGCATGTTAACATCAGCAGGGTGCATATCATTCACATACAGTCAATGACATGCCAATACATTTGTGACTTTAACTGGAAATTGTTTTCTTAAAGTACTTTCTTATAACTCCAAGGGCTTGGAATCATTTCTCAGTCATACTGCTTGCTAACTGTATAATGTTTGGTTGTGACTTGCGAATGACCCCTTAGGATGCCTTTTGGCATAACCTAGTTAGACTTTTTTATGGCTCATACTGTAAGTCAATATTTGCAGAGAGTCACCCTATATTATCAAGAATTGTCTGAAAAAAATGTTATTTTCTTTTGCAGCTGTCCATAGTCCAAATAAATGTATTTCATAAGTAATTTAGTCAAACTTATAAATGTTCATGCAGTTTATTTTCAGTGGTAAAATCTTAAATAAGGAGGCATCCAGCACTAAATCCAGCAAAAAAACTGAACTTGTAAGCCTTGAATGGAGAGATGTGGGTCTGCAGAAAACCTAAATGATTTATCATTTTAGTACAGCTCATAGATCTAAAATGTCATGTTTACTTTTAATGTTTCTCCTACTGAAGATTGCAGTGGCCCCCTAAGCAGCTGCACATACCAGGCCACTCTGTCATCAGCAACAATTTCCAACATTTGTAGGGATTTCCCAGATGCTCCCAGGGCAGTAGAAAGGAAAAGCTCTTTAGCATGTCCTAGGGATTCTCCCAGTAAATCTCTAGTGGTTCTGCTCAATCTGGAAAAGCACTTGTTCTACTCCGAGTTCTCCTTTTCATGAACAACCCATCTCATCATAGGAAGGTGGATACAGCAATCATGTTCAGAAATCTCAATTTTGCATTTTCTAACCAGTAAATACAAAGTTTTCACCAGTGTCTTACTTCCTACTTGACTACAAAAGTCCAGTATTAATGTCTATCAACATTGTAGTGACTACAGACGTATTACATAGTCAGGTTCACAATTGTCTCTACCTCTTACTTGTGAAGTAGATCTCATGGTACATGAATTCTTCCAATTGGAAGTAGCTGTTCACTCCTGCTGGAATTAAGCCAATATTCAATATCTTCAGACTTGGAAGTGCTAATTTTAATCTTGACTGCATCACATTCATCTGTTAACTACCGTCTTTGACACAGCAATAATAATAATAGTAATACATATGAGACGCTTCTTCCTTCATGTGGCATTAGTAAACTATCTTCTAGACAAGGTGTGGTGTGAGAGGCAGGTATTTTTGGCTACATGGACATCAGACTAGAAGGCTGTACAGTGAGTCATATTCAAGTGTAATCAGTAACAATATGCCGTTCCTACCAATATTCTGTTTTTATTCCTTTAGGTAGAAAATAAAGTCTCAGTTTCCCTGTGACAGATTGTTTCCTGCCTTACAGCAGCTTAAAATTATTTTCAATGAATACACATGGAGAGAGAAAGCTATTGTAAAAACTCTGGACACAACTACCATTATGTCAATAACTGTGTTCATTTTTTCCTAGTTAAATACATTTTTCCTCTGGAACATTTATTTTTCTATGTGTGTTTTGAACAGTGCAGAGCTTAGCTTCAATCTGATGTTATTGTAGTCTTTTTTTCATTAGTTTTAAATTTACAATAACTCCATCTTGCTTTTCCAGTTTGCACTAGTGTTTTGAGTGTTTTTTGCTATTTGTTATGTCTGCAAGCCGCGTTTTGTATTTTAATTAGATGAGTGAATGCATTTTGTTTATTTTAGATTTCATTGAAAGAGATTTTTTGTAAGAAAAGTAATTAACAGGAAAATTAAAGTCAAATTCATGAAGTAAATGTACAATATAAATTTAATTGTAAGACTGTTCAATTGAAATTAAATATGCTATTTTGTGAATGCTCTTTAGCTGTTAGGGGCTCTCCTTTACACTGTTTTTTCAGGATACACATTTTTCTGGGTATGACAATACACAAACTTTATCTGGATATGTAATTATGGTGTCTAGGATTTGGCGCTCTATCTTTGTCTTTCTTATTGTGTTAAATTTGTTGTCACTGTGCGAAGTCATATAACAAACGAGATGAGACACAAAAATAACAGGTTTGGTAAAAAAAAATATATTTATTCATGAATTACAGCATTCTAAACATTGTCAACTTCTATATACTCCCCCTCCTGATCACTGCAATGCTCCATACTTATCTTCCATTGATTGAAACAGTGCTGGAAGTCTTCTTGCTTGAGGCTGTTCAACAGGCGTGCCGTTTTTGATTTCACTTCATCCATTGAAGAAAAATGTGTTCCCTTCAGGTCACTTTTGATTTTCGGGAACAAGTCAAAACCACAGGGAGCTAAATCAGGCGAATAGGGAGAATGATCGAGAACAGAACTGTTTTCAAAAAAAGAGAAAATTCGCGAGAAATTTGATGTTGATTCGTTGTTCGAGTTTTTCACCCGACATTAATGCGACAACTCATGTACCGATTGTTGTGCAAATACTGACTGGGCTATTCACAGGATATACCTAGCCTGTCGGTGGTTTGAGAGAGCATGTAGGAGTGGATATAGTTCTGTGATTCATGTCTGGCCGACCTCCAGACAGTTTTCCAGGGAAAGCCCCAAGCCCAGTCCGGTTATTTTTGTGTCTCACTTCGTATACACGAGAAGTGCTTCTGAATATTGGTCACGGTGTGCTACCAGATATGACTCCAGATGTTATAACTACACCCATGGATCTTACAACATAATTGGTCACAGGTGCTCATGCAGCTAAACAAGTAGCCCAGTGGTGGAGGACCAGAGACAGAAGAGCTAGCGTCCTGGTTTGATTCAGGAAGCAAGGACTACGGCAACCATTGCCTGGAATATGTCTATCTAACATGCCTTCACTGGCAAACAAAGTTGATAAACAGCAGCTGTTAATACATACTCAAACTGACTTTAATTTTTTCTGCTTTGTGCTTTACTGAAACATGCCTGAATAACTCAGTTCCGAGTTCACACTGTACAGAGTGAACTGCGTTACTGAACATTGCAACAAAACAGAGGAGTGTGTTTCTACATTAACCAAGGCTGCTGTAACGATGGGACAGTTCTTTTTAAACCTCTTCTGACCTGGAATTGTTTATTCCAAACTGTAAGCCATTGTATTTACCACACAAGTTTTCCACAGTAATTCCAGCTGGTGTTTACATTTGCCCCTTGTGCTAATAATCACGAAGTGCAGTGGCAACTTACTGATGTAATCACTGAGATTCAAAAGGACAACCTGGACATGCAATCATTATTTTAGGTGATTTTAACCATATCATTTTTAACCAGGTCCTTCCTATATCAACAACAATTAAAATACCATACTAGAAATGGAAATATCTAGATCAGTGCTATGCACCTATTAAGGATGCTTATCGTGCCTTTCTTCATGCCCCCCTTGGTAATTTTGACCATTCTATGATTCACCTTATTTCTGCTTACAAATAAAAGCTGAAAACTGTTAAGCCAGTCAAAAGAACAGCTATAAAATGGATCAGCAAGGCCATAAAGGAGCTTCAGGACTGCTTTGCCTGTACAGACTGGAGTGCCTTCAAAACTGCCAAATCCAACATACACAAAAAACAATTGTGAAGATGTCTGCATTCCATCAAAAATTATTGTCAGGTTTAGCAGTGATAATACTTGGTTCACCCCAGAGGAATACAGGAAAGTCAAGAATATCATGGAGAAAGGGATCAAAGGTGCATAAAGAAAGTACTCAGATAAGCTACAGGAATAACTGCCTGCAAGTGACAGCACATCAGTAAGGAGAGCCTATAAACAGGTCACTAACTACAAGAAACAAACATCAAACAGTTCTGCTGATCCCAGTCTGGCTAATCAGTTAAATGAGCTTTACTGCTGTTTTAAAATAGAATGGGACAGGCTGTACATCTACCTGATGGTTTCACTGTTACTACTCCACACTTCTCTTCTGCTCAGTTTCCTCCTCCTGTGATCATTGGAAAAGCTATCTGCAGCTTATTCAAAAAGCAAAATATTGAAAAACGCTGTAAGCCCGGACCTTATTTCCCCTTCCACACTCAGACACTGTGCAAACCAGTGATCTTCAGTATTTCCAGACATTTTCAACCAATCTCTGGATCTGTGCACTGTTCCTGACTGCTTCAAGACCTCCACCATCATCCAGGTTAAGGTCACAGGCCAGAATGACTACAGACCAGTAGCTTTAACTTCTGTGGTAATGAACACCTTTGAATGCCATATTCTGAATTACCTGGACCCACTTCAATTTGCATACAGAGCCAACCGGTCTTTTGATGATACAGTAAATTTAAGTCTGAGCTTTATTTACCATTATATATATATATTGATAAGTCAGGGGCATGCAGTATGTGAAGATCTTGTTTGTAGACTCAGCTCTGCTTTCAATACAATCATCCCAGAGCTTGTAGATAAGAGACTCTCCCAGTTCAACCTGCATAGTTCAATCTGCCTTTGGATCCAGACTTTCTTACAGACAGGAAGCAGTACTTGTGGTTGGGCATGTCTGACCTATTAACCCTTAGTACTGTTGCATCAACATGGATGTGTCCTTTCCCCACTACTCTTCTAACTTTATACAAATGAATGTACCTCTGTCTTTCAAACTTCTTAAATTTGTAGATGACATAACACTAATAGGCCTTTCAAACAATGATTAGTCCATATACAGATAAGAGGTGGAAAGTCTGACTTTGTGGTGCAACTGTAATAATTTGGACATGAACATTAAAATAACTAAAGAGATGATCATAGACTTCAGGAAATTGAAACTTGCTATAAAGGCTCAGCCATTCGGAGGACAGAACCATTTAAGTTTCTAGACACTGTGCTGTCACAAAACCTTAAGTGGGACAATAACATCATATGCATTATTAAGAAAGCCCATCAGAGAATGTTCTTTTTGCATCTGCTGAGGAAATTCAATCTTCCTCAAGCAATATTGGTCCAATTCTACACAGTCATCATTGTGTCCATTCTGACCTCATCTATAGCTGTCTGGTTTGGTGCTGCCTCCATTCAGGCTAGGGGCAATCTACAATGCATTATAAAAGCCTATGAAAAGATCATAGGCTGTAACTTACCACATTTTGAAATCCTATATGAGTTCAGAGTAAGGAAGAGAGCTGCAAAGATCATTGCTGATCTGACTCACCCAGGGCATCACCTGTTCAGAATTCTTCATTCCGGCAAACGTCTTCATGGAGTTAAAGCTAAAACAACATGTCACCTAAACAGTTTTTCTCCACGTGCAGTTATTTTTACTAATCAGGTCTGAGCTTCTCCTCAGTATCTAAGTATACATACACACTAGACTGCCTGGACATTTCAATCCTATCTGCTTATTTTTTGTATTGCCCTTTAATGCTGTATCATATTTTATTATTTTATATATTTTCTCATCATTTATTTATCGTTTGCATTCTATGTTGTCCTTGTATGTTGCACCAATTCTATCTAGACATATTCATGGTACACATTAGTGTATCTGGCCAATAAAGTGAATTCTGATTCTAATGAGGTGTGGTGTCAGGTAAAAATAAAATACAGAATTACTACTACTACTACTACTATTTTAATGTGATTGTTCAAAATGTTCTTAATAAACTCCCAACATAATATGTTTTAGAAGGATATATGTACTGTATATTGTACTGAGGCTAAAAGTTGCCATTCAATCAATCATGACACAAAATGAGAGTTTAAAATAGGTTAAACAATCGATTTTAACGTACAGGTTTGTTGTCATAAGTTTACAAAATGAGATGCATTTCAACTTTCCCACCACAGAGTGTGTATATGCTTGTTAAAAAGCTCACCAAGGAATTAATATTATTATGTTATCATATTCAAACTGTCCAAAATTTGCATTGTCCTCTCAAATGTGTATGAGCAATTGTGTCAAGGATAAAGGTAATTGCTTTATGTTTTGGAGCATTAGTGCCTTTTGTTAACCTGCTCACTGCTCAGATTTTGTGTCCAACAGAGCAAATATGTTTACTTCCAAAACAGTTTGCCAGTTTGAAAGTGGATCAGATAATTAACAAACCAAATTTTTTTCTATTGTAACTTTGTTTGACTAAGATATTTTAAATTCACTGGTAGATTCACTAAGACTCCAGCTAAGTTGCCTTGTTACAGTAGAACTCAAATCTCATAGGCATCACTCAAAAATAAAAATGTTAGTTTTCCACTATACTATTTCCAACATAAAGAGGCACGTCTATAGATCCAAGTAATGTATTTGTGATGATAGATTTGATTATATAACCTTTATTAATCCCAAAAGGAAAATTTTCCAAAAGGAAATTAAGATGCATACAGCAGCAGAAGTATAAAAACAAGGATACAGATTCTCAGGACAAATAATGCAGCCAATCAATCAATATATCAATTGATAAAAAATAAATAAATGTATATTGGGGAAAATATTCAGGGTGAACTTGAAATGATGTGTTAGGAGGAAGCATTGATTTGCCTGATAGCAGTGTGCAGAAATACTCCCAGAGGCACTTCTTAGAACACCATGATGGAATGAGCCTGTGGCTAAAAGTGCTCCAAGAGAATGCCCCCTGGAGGGGATGGAGGGGATTTTTCATGTTGACATCCAATTTTGCCTCCATCATCATTTCTACGGCAGCTTCCAGTATGCCCAGTGTTAGCCCTGATGAAGGAGCAAGCTTTCCTGATAGGTTTGTTCAGACATTGTGCTTCTTTTGAGCTCAAGTTGCTTCACCAGGAGACTGTGGGTAGAACAACACACTGGCTGCTATGGACTGATAGAAAATTTCTAGCAGCTTGCAGCATACATCAAAAGACATGAGTCTCCTTAGGAAGTACAGTGTGCTCTAGCCTTTCTTGAACAGCACCACTGTGTTGTCAGACCATTTTCAGTTTGTTGTTTACATGAACCCTGCAGCTCTGCACCACTTCCATGTCCTCTCCCTGAATGGTAACTGGTCTCAGAGGCTCCTTGACACGCTGGAAGACAACCACCAGTTCTTTTGTCTTACTGATGTTGACTTGCAGGTATTTCGTCCTGCATTACAAGAAGAAATTCTTCCCAACCTTCCTGTACTCTGACTTGTCTACATTATGAATGCAGTCTATGAAGGAGAAGTGATCTGAAAATTTCTGTAAGTGGCAAGTGGTGGTACTGTGCTGAAAGTCTGTTGTGTAGAGGGAAGGGAGACAGGTCAGTTCCATGAGGTGCTCCAGTATTACACACAACAATTTCTGACACACAGTCCTTGAACGATTGTATGTTGGACATGTAGTCCATAATCCAGAAGATTGTGAATGCTTCAACATGTATAGCCTTGAGCTTTTTACCAGTATATGTAACAGAATGGTGTTAAAGTCACTGGAAAAATCAAAGACCATTATCCTTACTATGGTTTTGAGTGGGAGTATTCTCTTGAAGCATGTAGATCACAGCATCCTCTTCACCTATATGTGTTTGATAAGCAAATTGCAGAGGATCCAGATGATCTGTAACCAGGGGTCATAGCTGTTTTGGGACCAGCATCTTCAAGGTCTTCATGATGTATGAAGTAAAAGCAAGTGGACTGAAGTCCTTGTGATCAATAATGCCTTTAGAATGTCTTTTCTTTGGCAATGAGACCACATAGGATGTTTTCAACAGCTGGAGAACCTTCTGCAGATTCAGGGAAAGGGAGAAGAGGGGCTGAAGGATCCCACAGAGTAGGCTGGCACATGTTTTCAGCACCCTAGAGCAGATTCCATCCAGCCCTGAAAGCCTTGTTTATACAAAGTTTTTTCAACTTTATAGACATAGAGATTTATTTGATAGTCTCTATTAGTCTCAACCAGAATCTGGTTGTCTAACTAATATTGTAGTTTCTTCCTTAATTGTTAACATTTGCTTGAGTAATGCATTGTAAAATATGCACTTAATATCAATGCACCAGCAGCATCAACAAATTTCACAATATAGTTGTATTTTTAAATTTACCGTGATTGTTTACAGAATATGTAATCTGCACTCAGACTGTTTCTAGGTTCCCTGCCTTGACGGAAGTCACTATGCTGCCATGGTAGAAGTCAAACTTGTTCAAACTTTAGTGAAAGCCTGAACCTCCTCAGTTCCTGGCAGTCTCCCCACATTATGCTAACCTGATTAAAGGGTTAGCATGAGTGTTCCATCCAAATTTATACGTAAGACATCTCACATACACTGTCATTTTTGCAATATGAATATTTATGTTGCTGACTAACTCTGATTCTCTTTATTTAATATTTGATTTTTTCTATAGCTATCTTGTCTTATTCTTCTTGTATTTTTAAATTTCACTCATAAATATACTAAGTAATTTTCCATACTCACGAGAAATTTCACTTTTTGTTTAGTTTATGTAAACCAATTTAAACAAATAATAGCATAACTGAATATGGAAACCGGGATGAGGAGTACATTGGGTAAGCACATCTGTATTTTCTATTTAATAAACTAAAGTTATCAAATTTAATAATTCTTTTATATCTTGCCACCATAGAAAAGCAATGTGATGCATAATGGTCAGATATAGAAATAACAATTTCACTATACTCTGTAAATATGCCAGCACTACTAATACCTTTACTACTACTCCTACTACTACTCTTAAGTCTCAGGCCTTCTACGAATATACCATTATAGTCCTGGCTGCGACTACTTAAAATCATCACCACTTAAACTCATTCTCCAACTAAAACCATCAAAGTCAGGTTAGGTAAATGATAAAATTGTTTCTTGTTTTTAGGAAAAATGAACTGCACACCCTGGTAATATCTGGAAGGCTAAGATTTACAATAAGGGTATAAAGATAATTTTAAAAATACCAGAAAATGGAAAGCACAGTTAAGGGAATCACAAACACATGGTGAAACAAAAGCAAGACTTCAAATGACACAACAGGATCAAAATTTACAATTAGATAAACGACACATAAGTAAGAAAAGGTCATTTTGTTGTTTATTTAATGAACAAAGTTATCCAACACCTGCTAACACTGTATGTATATGAATATTCCTGCTAATTAAATCAAAATGAAACTTCCTGATTGAACTCAGCCATGCTTGATTTCAGCCAGTCCTTGACCTCTGGGTCAAGTTTCTAGCACAAAGATTCAACAGGCACATAAAACCACAATCAAAGAAAGATTGGAAAAAAGTTGTTATCTTTTCGTAAACAAAGGACTAAAAAAGCATTTTATAAAGCTTCAGAATCCCACCACTTAGGCAGTCATAATCTCCAAATGGAAAACAATTTCCTGCCAAAACACTTCCTCCTCAAAAATATCCACAAAACTGCAGGCTTCACTTAATAGAAGGTCAATGTTGAAAACTTCATAATTGAAATGAAATTGGGCAAAAATAGGCTTTATTGGAATCTACCAAGTAGAAACCACTTTTAACCAAGAAGAACACAAATCTGCATCTCAAATTTACCATGAACCACCTGGATGAATCCCACTCCTTTCGGGAAAATGTTCTCTGGACAGTCTGGCATAAAAAATAAACAGAGCATTACACAGTAAAAAAAAAAAAATAACCAATTGGCAAACATGGTGGTAGTGCGATGATGTGGAATGTTTTGTGGGTGCAGGACCAGAACAACTTGCCATAATTGAAGGAACAAATAGGTCTAGAAGGTCCTGATACAAGCAGTTCATAATAGACAACATACCAGTGTTTCCACATTAAAGCAGTTCTGCAAAGAGAAGATGTACAGTATATAATTCCTCTACGGCAATGTTAAAGATAAATATTGAAATATAGAAGGCATTTGGTAACAGTTATTGCAACTAAAGGTTGCACAACCAGTTATTACGTTGTAGAGACAATTACCTCTTCATACAGTGCCATTGCTGGAAAGTGTTGAAATCAGTAGAAAAAAGTTATTTTTGTTCACTCAGGTACCCATTATTTAACATTACATTTTGTTGAAAAAGTGGAAGGTATTAAAAGATGTTCTTTCCTCTATCTTATTTTAGTTGGTGATATAATATTTGTTAATATGAATATCCTTCTAAAGCTTCCATACTTTAGTCAGAACATCCATATATATATTAAGAAATCCATCTGTAAGAAGTTACATTTAATTGTAACCTTGTATCCTGAACTGAATGCCACAATGTATTAAGAAGTGACTTTATAGAGATCTGAAGCTAATGATACTTCCTAACTTTTAGTTCTATTGCTAGGCTGCAATTATTTGTTGTGGAAGGAGGCAGAAACCTATGAAACCACATTTTGTTAGTTAGCAATGGAAAAGAAATCTTGTTTAAAATTTGTATGATTTGCTCTATTCTTCAGTCAACTCTAACTACTGAAACTACTACTACTTTAAATCAAGTGGATCATCCTTTAATGATGATATGGAACAAATCTAGGACATACAAGATCTCATCTGCTGCCCGTATACATGATAATCACTTATTTTTAACCACTGTATTATTCAGTCTCAGGAAGTCACTAGGTCTTGTGACATTAAGAAAGCTCTATATTGATTATAAATTTGTGTTCTATAAACCATTATGCTTCTGGTTTTATCTTCTAGGGACACACGATTTCTTCAATATACAAAGTAGAAACTGCATCAAAAGCCACCTTCCCAACTTCCCTCATCTTGACTCTTTATATATCCCTGAATTGATACTGTCCAGTTCTGATGAATGTGCAGGCAACATTTCTAGATTATGTCAACAAATTTTAAATATAACCCTTCATCACCTTAGGGAATGAAGAAAAATTGATCTTTCAATTAAAATTTCAGTAAAGGAATAGAAACCTGCCATTCATAAAATTAATTTTAGTTTCATATGTGCCAATAATTGTTCACATATATCTCATATAACATTGCTATTATAGACCACCCATCAAACACCCACATTGCAACTATAGACCACATACTCTACCCTTAAACCATTTTGGGCGAAACTTTTTGTATATCTCTCGGATAGTCTTAGTTCTAAAATGACTCATAATGCTTAAACAGAAAGAATTGGTGTAATATCAGATGGGGCAACATTGTAATATATAAAAAAAACTGTTGTAACATTCTATACCATACTACATACATAAAGGCCTATTTTGTTCAACTGTGTTATGTGTAAGTCAGTTTCCCATCTAGCTTAAACTTAGATTCATTTTTATGTCCATTTTGTTCACTTTTGATTAGCATTGTTTGCATTAATATTTTTTTAATTTTTTATTTGCCAAATTATGTATTTTTGTTATTTTTGTTTATTACATAGTTTCTATGTGCTTAAATTTGTTCTACCATGTAACGTATGTTTCCTGGGTGGTTCACCAAAAGACAGGGCCACCTGTCAGCCTTCTCCCTATCCTATAAAGGCTCACAGGAATTGCAGTTCCACTGTGTTGCATTGTATGCATTGAGTGTTGGTAGGTTCCCTGTGATGATGATGAGGATTACTATTATTATCTGAAATTATCACCTATTTTCTCTGTTTGTGACTTCCCTCACTTGTATATTGGGACTTGTTGCCTCTGGATTGCCTGTTTTTGAAAGAGGTGTTTTCTATGAGTTTGTGCTCCTTGGAGCTTCTTTTGCTATAGAGGATTTTTAAAAATAAATATTTTATTTTATAAAGATTCTTCGTTTGCTCTTTTGATCTCCTAACCAAGGGTTTACAGTCATCCCATATACAGTTGGGCATTTCTGATATATTTGAGACATTTTTAATACATTTTTGTACTTTGATTTAGAAGGGTATTTTGGCTCCATTGTAGGCAGATGCCAGCCAGTCTTGCCTTGTAAAACAGAGGAGGTTCTAGGCTGCTTTCCTGTCCATTTTGTAGGCCACACATCACTTGGGCTATTCTGAGTGAGTATATCACTGCAAACTAGAAGAATTCTAATTCACTTTCTGTGACTCAATGGAAAAGTCATGTTCTATATTATCTCATATTGGAAAAATTCAAGTTCTCTTTATATGGATTTATTCAGAATTTTATTTCTAGAATTTGGCAACATTTTGTTAATCTGAGTCTAAAGTAAATATGCCAGGCCTATGCCGAATCTATTTTATTTGCTGTTTTATTTTATGTGATGAACCAATTTAGATGTAGCTCTGTTATCATATAGCTAGAGCTGAGTACTTTTGCATTGTACTGTATATCTATTCCCAAGCCTAACTCAATGTATACGGTATATATAATAAATCAGAAGTCCTAAGAAAAATATAATTAGAAGAAATTAAACGATTGCTGTAGATTTAGTTTTGCCTGGCAAGTTCACTAATTTAGCTGGACGAGGGCAAGCAAAAAGTGAAGATAAAAGATGCAGAGTTCAGAATTCTACCTGACAAGTACCTGGTTCAGCTTCAATTAAAATTTAGTTTTAGCCAAGGTAATTATACTGGACTTGTCAAACTTAATCCTTGAATGTTAAATATCCCAAATATTAGGTTACCTCATTTAAAATGTGCTTTGGGATGGTTCATGGTCATTCATAACCTTGGTAGAGTGCCAGTGTCCCTATCACTAGATTTCTTACTTCACCCACTGGGAGAAATTGTACTGTAGAATTAGCCCCTTGTAGTGATGTTAACAGATGGTTGGCTAACATGAAGATCCCTTACTCTCTTATGCAAAAAACTGTTATACCTATGACTTCCTTTAGCTTTTATCTGTTGGTCTATTTTCATATGGTACACATACTAAAATCTTTCATGATAGGCATTGGAGCCATCATTTTCCTTGTCTATAACATTCTATATTAAAGAAACACAGTCATGTGCCCACTTATCTATTGAGACTGGATGTTTGACTATAAGTTGGTCACAAAGTTTACAGGTTATTGCAATTGATTCTCAATGGTTCTGGTGTGAGTCACTAGTACACATACTTTAACTACCAGTACAGAGTAGCGCAAACTGATCTTCATGTCCTGGGGGCTGCACGTGGTGCCTGTGTGAGGCAGTATTTCTCAGCCAGTGGACTGCACTGCCTGTCAGTTGTGGGTTGCCATTGTTGGTTTGCAGTGGCGGACTGTGCATTTCACACCTAGGCCTTCAATAGTGCTCCGTCTGAATCAACGTGCCCCTCAAAAACTAATTTATGGTTATAAAAACCATCTTAATATGCAGAAATACAGTATAAAGAGCCGTTGCATCGCAGATAGATAACTCCTGTAGCCACAATAAATGCCTTTATTGAATAGACAAACCAGGCGTGAACAAGTTCCTTTCTACTGCAGCTACAGCCCGCGACACACATAAAAAACATCAATAATAACTCATAAACTTGCAATATTATTTAGGAAAATCGCAACATTTTACTCACCAAAAATTTGGATTATTTGTAAACAAAATCCATCCTCCTCTCTTTCCTCAAAAACAGTTCAATTACTCTGTTGTACAGATTATCCGTGCGCTTCAGTTCCATCACGAAGTCCCTTTCTATCGCCATCGACGCTAATGCTGAAAGTCGAACCTGCCCTGTCGTATTTCTGGCATAAGTTTTAATTCGCTTTAGGGCTGAAAATGTCCACTCGACAGAAGCAGTGGACACGGGAATGGTCACCACCAAACATACAAATGTGTACAGCTGCCCCATGATGCTCTCATTCAGATTTTTCTATTACACCGTCCACACCATCCTATCCAATCAACGGGTCTGAATACGGTGACGTTGCCGTACGCCTGCTAAAGGGCCCTAGTGAAACCAACTCAAAATCTGATTGGTTGAAGCAACAGTTTAATCAACATTTATTTTGTGTTAGAGGGCCTGCAGAATGGATTGTGAAGGCCTCCTGGCAGACTTCTTTGACTTTGACCCTGCCTGGCAACAAATGATGGCTGAAATGTGATTGGTTAAATGCTTTACTACGAAAATACATGTCTGGAAGCAGCACAACCACCGGAAAAGCTATGAAAGGAAGTGGACAGACTATTTGGAATTATTTAATAAGTATTCATGGACAAAATATAATTAACATCAGTTTGTGATTCAGATATTTTTTTAGGCCAGCAGAGAAGGCCTTGCAGGCCCTGATGGCCCGCCACTGTTGGTTTGTGAGTGGGTCACGGTGTGTTGCCTAAGCCAGTGTTTTTTACACATTGGTCTGTGAGCCAGGTTGCTGCGGTTGGGTTGTGGGTTGCCATCGTTGGTTCACAAGTGGGTTGCAAGTTGGTCACGGTGGGTCATCTAAGCGATCTGCAGTGCTTTGCAATATGTTTCCCCATTTATAAGTGATCTACTTTCACCAAAGGGTCCTCTAATTGCTCTGGTTTCATAAAAGGGGTTGGTTTACAATTGCTGATAGTGGGGCATTATTTAATTTAAAAAGACAAAACTGAGGTGTAGGACCATTAAGGCTAAGAAACACTGCTGTAAGGAAGGCACTGTGGGCTAAATATAAAAGAATTAGGCACGTAGAGCAGCACTGATCAAAACAGATTTTAAAGGGCTCCTGAAGAATCAGAAAACATGTGAGACCTTTTGAAATAATAATAATCATAATAATAATAATAATAATAAAAGATGTATTGCTTCGGCTGGTTTTGGCAATTTCTGGAACATTTTTACCCTATTGTTTTCCTTTGGCAGTTCGACCATAAATATGAATTGCCACAACTCAGTCGGTCATAAATTGGCGCATGACTTTACACTATTACATTTCTAAAATATTATTATTATTATTATTAAATAATAAGTCCTGTGGTGGGCTGGCGCCCTGCCCAGGGTTTGTTGCCTTGCCTTGCGCCCTGTGTTGGCTGGGATTGGCTCCAGCAGACCCCTGTAGTGACCCTGTAGTTAGGATATAGCAGGTTGGATAATGGATGGACAGATTAAATAATAATGATAACAATAATAACTACTTTTACTTGTTTAAATTTACCAGGCATGTTCAAGGGTTTCCTAACTTTTATTTTGTGATCAAGAAATATGTTCAGTCCTGCCCTCTTTTTAGGACATCTGACAACATTTATGTACAGTTTATACATACTTTGATTTACTTACCCAGTTCAGGACTACGGGAGTTAAGTGTGTGCCTCTAGCAAAGGGAATAATTTAGCAGTCAGCCACAGATTGAATGTCAATATAGAGTTGTCTGTTATTAATTTTTGTGTCTGAGAAGTGACTGCAAAACTCTTAGAGAAAACCCACACATGCTGTTAAATGATAGCGCCTGTCAGTGCACCACCATGTTGCCCTTAATGTACTCCACTTTAATTGGAGAATGTGTCTTTATGTCTATGTATCTGTTCTATGTCTCTGTCATTGCAAGAGATGATGCATCACAAACAATAACACTGCTTTTTTTTACTAATTCCAAACCAAATGGCATATGAAAGAGACATATGCATTGCGTTTGTCATTCCAACAGATGGCATATCACAAACTTTTTATTTATTATTAAATGCCTTACAAAATACATTCCAATAGATGGTACACTGCAAATGTTAACACTGAGGTCTGCATTGGTTATTTAGATTTCAACCTGTCTTTGCAGTAACACAGCTAGTACACAATAATATAATATACAGTACATTGGACCTTTTCCTCAGAGATTACTTGAGAAGAAATTTATGAAAGAACATGTACAATATAAGTGGCACGGTGGCGCAGTGGTATCACTGCTGCCTCGTAGTAAGGCGACCTAGGTTCGCTTCCCGGGTCCTCCCTGCGTGGAGTTTGCATGTTCTCCCCGTGTCTGCGTGGGTTTCCTCCAACAGTCCAAAGACTTGCAGGTTAGGTTCATTGGCGATCCTAAATTGTCCCTAGTGTGTGCTTGGTGTGTGTGTGTCCTGTGGTGGGCTGGTGTCCTGCCTGGGGTTTTTTCCTGCCTTGCGCCCTGTGCTTGCTGGGATTGGCTCCAGCAGACCCCCGTGACCCTGTGTTAGGATATAGTGGGTTGGATAATGACTGACATGTACAATATAGTATTTTACATAACAACATTAGTATATGGATACTATTCACTGAATGCACAGATCAGAATCAACTTATCAATAAACGACATTTGTACTTTTATATGACAAACACAGTAAGCCATGCTACACAGCTTTTGCTAATCCAGTATTGATTTCTAAAATGCAAGTCTGCAGTAACACCTCACTGAGAGAGTACTGTTTGATTATGTACAGTCTTCCCTTTTATTTTGTTTTTTCCTTACATGTAGTATCTGTGAAGCGGATAATTTAATAAAAAACAACAAATAAAAAAAAAAGCTGGTTCAACTGCTGGCAAAACTCTTATTGTTTGTATCACTACTGGAAAAGACCCTGGGGAGCCAGCTGAGGAATCCTTGCTATTGATTGGTTGGTTAAATAGAGGCCTATTAGCTTCAGTCAGGCTAGATTGATTATACAGCAGCAGAAGGAGTCAAGGCACAGAGCTGAGAGAGGCTGTGAGAGAAAAAAAAGGGAAGTGCGAAACAGAGAGCCGACCCAGCTTCTGTATGTGATTGCTGCTGCTGTCTGATCGCATAGATCTGCCTGCGTGCTCTGTGAACATCCTTGCGAGTTGCTTTGGTCACCTGAAGATGATTCTAGTCCGGGGGCCTTGACAGTAATTAGAGTGTGAGCCATGGGATTGCTTGTTTCATAATAATCCGGCATTCTGCATCTGCTGCTTTTCAAGAAGATTGTTTTGAAAGAGAGAGCAAGGCAGACTTTTAAGCTTGTGCCGTGGATTTCCTATTAAAGCATACAGGTAGGGAAACATCTTGTTCTGTTGCTCTGCATTTGTATTGTTGTAACACTCATCCTAGTGATAATTATCTTTACTACTATCTTTTGCAGACTTTGTGTTTTGTAGTTAGGTGTTAGCATTGGATGAAACTGTCCCCACAGATTGCATTCTTTCAGATTTAGTGAATGAGAAGATGCAGATTGCTTACTTTTTGTCATTAAGGGATGGCAATGGAAATCAAAATAAAATGGTTATTTTCAGAGTTCATAGTGTTTATTATTTTAGACTGCATAGCTATGCACCACAGCATATGTATCTGCCTTTCAGCTCTAATCATGTATAGATGTGAGGCAAAGTCAAGTTCATTCCAATAATGTTTGTATATTAGTGTTGTGTGTTTAATTCCCTTAAATATGCTGAATACTCAATGTGCACACTGGTGCAATTAACTACACTACACTATAATATACCATACACGTCATTTCCAATGTGTCCTAAACAGCACATTTGAAATCCTAAACTTCATATGCATTGTAAGTATAGTGCAGAGCTGGCAGACATTCATTACATGCAAAAGTCTGCCAGCTCATTTACGGATATGCTGATTGATTCATTTCTCTTTTCGTGGGAGATGAGTACTGCAATCCTGTCTGTTAGACAGCTTTCTTGACTGTGACAGTGAACTGAATGTCCTGCTGTTGCTACAGGTAAACTTGTAATATGCTGCTTCAGCATGGAAACAATTACCATGCTCTCATTTAAAGGGATCCACAAGAAAGGAACAGGCAGTTGCTTTGCCGTCATTGCAAATACTTGAATTCTCTTTCTTTTTTTTGTTTCTCTCTTTCTCTCTCTCTTCTTTCATTGGATGCAAATCAAGGCTAAAAAAAGAAAGCATTGTAACTTTGGAGGATAAAGATTTCACATGTTTCTATATGGTTTTAACAGAAGAAAGAATTTACTCAGCTACTCATGCTTTCTTTTTTTTAACCCCCACTGCAAGCAGCAATTGCTCTGAATGTCACGTAGAGATTGTGTTGCTGCTGTGAACTGAATATCGCAAGTAAAAATCTGGTAGCGCTTATCATACCAGCACAGTGTGCAATTTGATGATGCAAAAATATAGAAGTATTTTCACTGTTATGTTCCTGATTGCAACCTGCAAGTATGACTGTTAATATGGTTTGCTGCTGCTGCTGCTATTTCCCAAGCATGCAGGGCTCTGTACATACAAATGCGAAACCTAAGCAATGGAACTTGTGCTGCTAAGAAAAAAGATGAAGTTAGAAATGATAGTTCTATATATTTCAAATAATCTACAAGTCAGTATATTATGAATTATTTGTGTCACAATATCCATTATATACAGTATATCTCAACTTAGCACTGAGATTTTGTTGTCATTGCTATTATTAGGAATGATTGTCTGTAATACAGAGGAATGATTATTCATTTATTTATGTTTTGCTTGCCTTTATGGAGGAACAGGTTTATCTTATGTTTAACAGAAACAGAAATACAAGCTCATTAAACACTGAAGATGTCATCCTGCACAGGTTATGGGCAACAGAGACCGCAGTTGAACTCCTAAATAATTGCCCTCCAATAGTCATTGTGCTCTTAGTAACACAGTGCTTCTAAAGACAACAAACATATTCCTCTGTTGGCAATTTTGCCAATGTATTATATACTTGTTCTCCAAGTTAATCTGCAGTGAGAGTATTTAAGCAGACTTGTTTACAGTTTCTTGAAGTCAGTGCTCAATTAATTGTTTCCCGACACTGTGTTATCCACTACGGTTTAATAGCATCTATGAGTGTTTAGCTGCCTGTCTGCTATACTAATCTCACTCATTTAGAAAGTAATTTTGTCTCTACATGGCACAGAGGGCTCCTTGGAAATATAGTTCATTTATTTTGATAGAGACTTTAGACCATTAGGGGGCTCATTCTGATAGGGATTTCACAGTGAGGCATACCAGCAAGGCACAAAGGATTCTGACTGGAGGAAGTTCTGCCTGAATGGCTTTGCTTTGACTTTAAAAGCATAATTGTTTTCTACTGGTCTGCTGGAGTTTGCGTGGGATTTTTGTTTTGCTTTTCCTTTTCTCAATGCCTTCCTTTTCTTTTTTCCTGGGGTGGCGCTGCGGTTCCATTAGATTTATTTTTAAGACTACTCCTACTGGGAGCTTTGTGTCTGCAAAGAA
Organism: Erpetoichthys calabaricus; assembly: GCF_900747795.2. NCBI lineage: Eukaryota > Metazoa > Chordata > Cladistia > Polypteriformes > Polypteridae > Erpetoichthys > Erpetoichthys calabaricus. The sequence continues at coordinate 90,498,405 of NC_041399.2, read as the reverse complement.
GAAGGAAAAAAAAAAAAAAACTAAGGCAGGAGTCAAATGTACTATTCACAGTGGTGACTCACTGTTAATGAAAAAAGACCCATTCCATAAATAAGATACCTAGGGGCGGATTAAGTTTAAATTCATGCTGCATAAAAGGAGAAGGATTCTTTGCATATTTATCTCTGTAGTAATTCTAATAATTTATTGGGCTGCATAATATTTCTGTTGTAAATCTCACCATATTCTTTTTCAGTTTCATAAACTCCTCCTGTTGCAGGTGTCTTTTTCAGCTAATGGAAAAAATATATGCACATACTAACTTCATTACACTATACCTGCAACTTAATTGACAATAAAAAGTGAATGCACTGTATTACATCATAATATATAATTTCATATGTAAGCAGTTTAAAAAAAAAGAACCACATTTGTATGTTCTGTACAGTTCTGAGCACAGTATGTATAGTAGTTGAATGTGTATATTTATGCATTGTACAAAATATCATGAGACAAATAATTACAACATAGCACTCAAATAACTAAAGTATAATCTGCCATTGTTTTCTGCATTTACATTACTGAAAAGAATTATTAAGCAGACTTTTGGCAAAAATATTAATGTAACTTCTTGTATGCAATTTGTGCGCACTTGAATATCTTATTAACCCAAAACAAAGCAGAATTAGAGAAAAATATCACCAAATAAATGTGCATTATTGTAAATTTTCAATAAATTATATTTAAGCTGACAAAACACCCACACAATTATAAATGGGAAAAGCAACTTGAAACAAAATAAAACAATCTGTTAACCAGTCAGGCTTTCATAACTAACACCTGCATAGATTATTTTTGACAGCTGCCATAGAAAAAATATTGGGTTTAATCATAACAGTTTAAACGTTGGCTTTTTACCACCTGTTCCAGTAACCTAAAACATGGTACACCAGTATTCAAATTCAAATATCTAATGACTGTTGACTGGGTGGCTACCTCACAGCTTAAGTCCTGGGTTCAATGGCTGTGCAGACTGTATGTTGTCCCATCATCTTGCACGCATGTTTCCTTCCACATTTCAAAACATCTATATGTGTCTAATTTATTTGTGAGTCTAAATTTGCCATCTATGTCAAGCGTGGGTGCATGTGTGATTGTGCCCTCCGATGGACTGCAGACCTATCCAGCATTGATTCTTGCCTTGCACCCAATGTTGCCCAGATATGCACCAACTCCCTGCAGCCCTGAATTAGATGAGAAAGTTACCAAATAACTGAATGGACAAGATCAAATCATTCCTTAAGTCCTTTTTATTAAGCTTTTGCCATTTGGGTCCAAGTGTCTGCATTTTACTTTACTTTGATATACTTAGTGTTTGACAGCTGATATTTTAGCAAAAAAAAAAAAAAGTAGCAAAAAATGAAATATTGTAGATTAAAAAGTGCTCACTTTCTGATATGCATAAACATAGGGTAAAAAGCAGATGTTTTATGCTTTTCTCTGTGTATACCAGTTTCCCTTCCATATCCCAGAAACATATGTTGGCAGATCTAGATGGTTTAGGGCAGGGTGCCCAACTCTGATCCTGGAGGTCCACAGAGGCTACAGGTTTTCGTTCTAACCATTTTCTGACAATGACCTGACATTTCAGAGCTAAAACACTAGCATGTCATTATTTCCTAACTAAGCAACTGGGTTGGATCAAAAAACTTCTAGTGATTGCAGCCCTCCAGAACCGATGTTGATCACCCTTGGTTTATGGGGATGGCTTGCCCTGCAACCCCAAATTTCAGGAATGGACCTTACCTTGCACCTACTGTTACACAGTTAGGCATATACGTCTATTTACCTATTGAACAAAGGCTCAAGAACCTGCAGCTTTTTTGCCTTTAAAAAGTGTAAGGTGTTAGAGATTGAGAATAAGATATAAATGGATCTGGAAAATGCTGAATATGTTTCCCTTTTTCTGTACCTCAAGGCTAAAACTACTTTTTTTAAATAAATCTGCATTTTTGTTATTCAAGTAAAACTGTACAGTATATGACAAACCTATGTAGAAGAATGCAACTTATTAATTAAAGAAAACTACTTGTCCTCTACTCGGACATGTTTGATAAATCCTTGTTTGAGTCAGTAATCAGGCAGGAGAAAGCTTCTTCATTGCTTCTTTAATTTACTCCTCACCAAATGCTGAAGAAGGGGAAATTCATCACAGTAGTCTGTTACAGAAAGATCAAAATAATAAGGGCAAAGATCCATTTAATAATTAACTGAATTTGCATAACAATGCTGAATTAATGCTTGGTTAAAAGACATGAGGTGCTGTAGCATTGAGCACAACCAGCCTAAAATAAAAGTCTTTCTCCAGTGTGGTGCTGAGGTGTCACCCGTTGCACTTGGGTTCCAATCCACATGGTTCACTGTGCAGTGCATGCCCCCTACCCATTACAGTATGTATTTGTTCTTCAGTATCTCTTGAATTCAGCTCTTATTCTCTTATGAAAATAGCAAGTCTTACTAGGTGCAAGAAAGAACATTACATCAACTAGTTTCTGCTTATTATATTTTAATGTGCACTGCAAACCAAAATATTTGTTTCCTCTATATTATTCTCTCACACCTGATTTCTGAAATATGGATAACTCACTGAAGGATCAACAAGTTTAAATGTGAATTACAAGTGGTATCCAATGCTTAAAATTTAAAACCAGACAGTCTGAGGCAGTCTTAGTCTATTATTGCTGTTGAATTACTTATTGCTCAAGCAACACTTTTTTACTTTATTTTAGTTGTCTCAGTTGCTAAGATTCCCCAATGTCAATGGCATACCCTACCATTAATGGCCTTGTTTGCTGCCTTTTTTTGCTTTATATTTGCTTGCATACTTTAAACACTGCTTTCTTAGTTATTTTACATTATAGTAGTAAATGTATATTTATATATTTGTAGCTAGCACAAAGGGAAACAATGAACCATGTATCTTAAGGAAGTGTGACAGTTGTGTTGGACAAAGAACAATATGTCACTGCAACATAGAAAATGCTCTCTGACATCAGTACCTACACGCAATTAACCAGCGACCCTGCAAAAACCACACTGAATAAAATCAACACTACTCTGAGTAAACTCTGAAATAACAACCATTTAAACTTACAAGATTACTATAAAATGTAATTGAATGATGTGATCTGCCCGGAATTCTACAGCTTCCTAAAAATCCACAAGACCCCTTAAAATTCAGACCTGTGGACAGCCTAACAGGTGGATTAGCTTACAACTTATCTAAAAGACTTTTTCACATGCTCAAACATTTAACATATGACTCAGATGATTCTGTTAATAGTGCTGAAATGGCATTACACTGCCTGAAGAATATTGATGATGAGATCATGATCTTTTTTGATGTCGTATCATTATATACTACAATCCCAATTCATCTGGCCACAGATACTTTACTGACAAAACTAAACAATAACCGCATCATAACAGCATGAATGACGATGACCACTAAGGACATAGTGGATGTAATATGACTTTGCCAAAAAAACCCGCTTCCATTTTAATGAAAAATATTATAGACAGAGAGAAGGCACACGAAAGGGATGTCTGTTATCAGGACTCTCAGCTGAACTGGTTATGTAGCGACTTTAAGTCAGTGCAAACATAAACTCTGGAAATGCTACATCGACAACACATTCGTCATATTAAAAAATAACCAGCTGAATGAATTCCACATCTACATCAACTCAGTATTCCCTGCAGTCCAATTCACGATGGAAAAAGAAATGAATGGATGCATCAATTTCCTTGACATTTCCATTGAAAGAGGTAACCACGCGGGTTTAAGTATGAGTGTTTACCATAAGGAATGTTATACAGACAAAATATTACACTTTTCCAGCAACCTCCCTTCATTGCATAAATGGCGCTGTGTTAGGAATTTGTTCGAAAGGATTAACACTCACTGTAACACAGTGGACACAAAAAAGAATGAAAGACATTATCTTTTTTGTCTGTTCACCTCAAACGGCTATCCCAAGACATGTATCAAACAATGCCTATACAAGAAATGTCCCAGACATCAGTCAACAGTCAACTCCAACTTGGTCCCGCACCATACTTACCACATCCTGCTTTATAATTATGGCGTGTCAGAAACTACAGCATGCGTCCTGTCCAGATATGGGATAAAGATAGTGTACAAAACCGACAGATACTTTTACAGACTGTCATTTTCAATGCCAAAAGCAAAAAATCAACCACATTTCATTCAATGCATGCCCATATGTGAGACAAAATTCTAAAACACTTGCAACATGTATACAGGAACACGGCAATGCTACCAGAAGGAAGAACTCATGTTTTATGATATATACACATACAAGTTTCAATGTACACGTTTAACTGGGACACTGTGCAAGTAAAGTTCAGGGCCAATACCAAGAGTGCCAGAGAGCTGGCTGAATCATGGCTCTCTAATGAAAACATCATTAACAAACACTTGGACTTGAAACCATCATATTCAGGCTTAAAAAGAAGAACATCCAAATAATAAAAAAGACTTTATGACCAACACCTTCTGAACCCTACCTTATTTATCCCACCACCCTCTCCCCTCACTTGCTAAATATTGCCTTTGATTCCAGTATGTCTAATCATTTTCCTCTGATGATGACACCTGGTAGGCTGTTGAAAGCTTAGGAATAAAAATCTATTTTAAGATATGTGACTCATTTTCTTCCTTTGTGGATCTCTAGCTACAAATATGCAAATATCACAGACCTTCACTTCCATTGATATATATTGTGATCATTGTCGCCACCGGTTAGCTGTCCATAATGGTGGTGAACGTTGCTTATGTGCAGTTCAGTAGTTCCCCTGCTCCGTTTTTCCTCCTGTATAGTGCCGCCACCTGTAAACTCTTACTGTCTTAACTGGGAGCTGTCTCTCTGTTAAACAGTAAACATATGGGAAAGAAACACAGCTGCCCTTCAGAAAGCCCCTCTTAAACAGTATTTCAGTGATAAGCAAACAAACTCTTACCCGTCCCCTTTGGGGGATCAGCTGTAGGCTTACTGTGCAACATGCTTCTTGCGTGAGATTTAGAACATTTAAAAGACTGAGCCCTGTTCAACCTAACGGCTCACTCTTCTGTCCTCTCTCCCTCAGACTGTGTCTGCTCCAGTCGCTGCTTCCGAGCCACTGAACCTGCTTGATGAAGAAGACTTTGTGTTCTTTTGACCTGGAGAGGGGAGCTGGACCGCCACATTTAACAGTTGCAGTCTGGGTGCTTTTCTGCTGTTGATAATCCCCTTTTGAATAAAGTCATGTGTTTGTACCTGCCAGTTCAGCAATAAAGATTTTGTACCTTGGAAACCTGGTGTCTTTCAAATCTCCTGTGTAACTCTGTCACCCAAGCTTAGCACCTGCATTTTTCAGGAGTTGCACAGTAAATTTCATTGTACTAGATATGTGCAATGATGATAAAGACAACAATAATAAAATAATAATACGTTAGTCTTAAACAATTGCTTTCACTGTATTTAACTGCTCATTATTAGCCAAAGGATGCAAATGAAAAAGAAACCAACAGTTCTCCATCTAATGTGCTTCCATTTACACCTGTATGTTTTCATTGTGAACTACCTAGTTCAATAAAGTACTTGGATAACAGCTGAAGGGAAAAAAGTGCAGGACTGAGAATTACTCACCAGCTTCAGGCTGCAAATCATTAGATTAGATCAGAATAGAGTAGATTAGATTAAATAAACATTATCAATCCCAAGGGGAAATTCACAAGGATGATATCCTTGGAAAGGAAAAAAATCTACAATATAAGAATGTCTTGTCAAAGTGAAAACCCTAACAATCAGATATGTAAATGGAATTTGGGATTTGTTTCTAATAAAGCAATTGGGCTGGAACAAAAACCTGCAGCCACTATGGCCTTCCAGGACCAATTTTGCAATGTCCTTTTATAAGATACAGAATAAATGAAGATTGAAATGTAATATTTCATAATTACAAATAATGAAAATGGGTGAATAAAATTGAAAGGTTTAAAAAAGGTTGTCAATGCATAGTAAAATTCTATGTTGATCTTCAAACATTGAAGTTACTTTATTTTAAACCTATGAAGTATGATATATTAATTATGTTTCAGTTGTCACTTATTTTTGAAGAAGTATCCCTCCTGATGTTTGCAGACATGTTAAGGGGCAATGATATATACAGGCTCTAAGTAATAATCTGTTTAATCTTTTCCTTTAGGGTGTAAAGACAGACAAGGTATGACAATTCATTCCATCATCATGCAAAAATGGGGGTAATTCGATTGGAAACAAAGAACAATCTTTTCCCACTAGAGCCAAGGACCACTTTGGGTTTAAAGAATATATTACAAAGCATTTTTTCTAATGCATAATGAGTTCATGCACTCAACTCAGGCCTTGTATAAAGTCAGACTAAACTAAACAAAATATTAATTATTCTTTGTAAAAGCCTACATTCTGTACTTTTCATAATAAAGTTTGCCTGCCAAATAAATATTCATTCTCTGGCCACTTTTTTTCCTCTGTATCAATTAATCTAACATGAATTTACAAATATCATAAAGAAAGCTATTTTAACCACCATTCTACTTTATGTTAATATTTTTATGTTATAACAGCTGCGCTAAAGCAAATTATATTTGGCAGATGGCATTCAATGAGGGTAAACACAAATAACCATTCATCCATTTTCAGTTCCTTTTAATCTCAATTAAGTTTTCTACAGCACATGCTAAGGACAAAAATCGTATTGCACAGGATACCTATCAGTGCATTAGAAGAAGTCTGCAAGGTCAGTTTAGTTTTTCCAGGTAATCTTTTGGATGCCTTTGTTTGTAAGAGAATGTGTATGAACTCTTAAGCCAGACATCCAAATCAAAACATGAAAAATGTCATATGCTCTAAATGACATCAGTTTACTTTTATGAATGGAATTAGGTTTAGGTTACATTTAGGTAATAACAAAAGGGCTGTAGTTGCTATATACTTCAGTTTTGAGACTAGAGTGGGATATAATCCATCTAAGATCAAAAACACAGAAGGTACCAAGAGGCACATTTTCACATCTTTAGTACATAGACCTCTGCCCAATTTGATGGTATTTTGTCTCCTGTGATTTAAGAATACCAGTTCTGATACACCGTTTGGCTCATTTAGTGTAAAAGAAAAAGTGAGAAATGCATGGGATTTTAAGGGATTTCTTCTTGCCTTATCTGTAAAGATATGTGTATAGAAATGAGAGTCATCATCATTTCATAAAAGGTGGCCAGTATCTACAGGAAATCCATTATGCCTTTATCTCTCTAACACTTAGCAGATGGTCTACAGCTTTAACACACACACATACATACAGTGTACACTATATATATATATATATATATATATATATATATATATATATATATATATATATATATATATACATATATATATATATATATATATATATATATATATATATATATATATACAGTATATATATACTTTTTTTTGCTCTTTTTCTTAAAATTGTTTTCTTTCTTCTTTTACCTTCTGCATTACTGCACAGTCAGGCGGATGCTAAGGTTCATTAAGAGCATAACAATCTTTCAAACTGCTCAAGTCGCTTCACTGTCATAAGAATAAACAACTATTCATATTTTTCATTTTTAATCATTTTCACATTTTTTTACTGTTATTGGGCATAAATATAGAAAGGGAATGCCTACAATTAAAAATACACTGTCTGCTGCGGAGGCAACTGTATAGTCTTGTATGCACTGCTCTATAATTCTATGGTTTAATGGATCAGAACATGACTAATAATCCTCTAGTACTCACTGACACATAAAATTACACAAATATGTAATCTCACTGGGCAAAGTACACATCGGTATTTTGCATTACTTTTTATTTAGAAAGTAGACAAAGAATGTAGACCCATGATTCAGTATCTTGTACAAAAGCATTTAAAATAGATAACTTAAAGCAATCATTTTCTGTATGTACCAAGTGTGTCTTTTACATTGTAATGGAGAAATTATGTTGCAGTTTTCCTTACAAAAAAGATTTAGATGATTTATTAATACACATTCCAATCATTTTCAGCAATTCTTCTCATGATCTTCTGGATTATCCTGTTGCGTGATCTAGTTTTGCCCAAAAAAGTTATATTTTCTTTCTAGAATATACTGTAAACCACTCTACAGTCCATATTGACTAAACTAAGTGGAACTCACCTGCTGATGCTAATTATTTTTTCGTTACTTTTAGTTTTGGCACTATTAAAGCATGGTCTCGAATCGAAATACAATACACACTTGTGGTCTATGACCATGAATTAAAATGCAATACACTTTTGTTTTCCATTTTAAACTGACAATAAAATTGTTTGCCAAAGTGAAAAACAATTCATTGTTTCGTTTATTGTTTTTGATTATGACATGACAAAACTATGCCTAATGAAATGTCCCACTTGCATATCAATGTAGTTAATACCTTGAACTGCATTTAATTTTGGTAAAAATAATCTTCCAGAAATTTGCATTGTACATAACTAATTGATGTGATTTATGATAATGATGATGACTTCTCAAAAACAGCAAGAATTACAAATTCAAATTGCATCACAAAAAGTCAATGAAAGGGTTATTTAGAAGGGCCCTATTCTTCAAGCGCTAAGGTATAACTGAAAAGTTCCTGCTGCACATGCACATATTTTCTAGATAAGGAATTACAATTATCATGTTACTGAAAGTTAGAAACAGTAATTATGATGAGCTGAGTTTGCTATGAACATTTTAATATTGTTAAGTTATTAAAGTGAGTTTACTATTTATTTTAATTTTGTGCTTTGAAATGGTATGGCAGTGCCCCAGTATACTTTACCCAAAATAAAGCTGGAGTAAATGCACACAAGGCAAACCACTACCAATCCCAAAACTTTTAAATCAATTTGGCAATGTAAGAGTAAATTATGCAGAAGTAGAGCAATTAGTGATTATTTCTAAAGCTGGCTCATTTTTAAGGTGTCACTTGATATTATTTAAATTAGTGTAACATTGAAATCATAATTTGAAACTAGCAAGCATGGTTTAAAAAACATTCAAGAATCACTCATTTTTTTCTTAATTATCTTATTAGTTAGATGGAGTAATTGCTCCATAAAGATGTCTGATTCTGATGGTGACATGTACTGAATGCTTGCACGCCATCAAACCCCAGAATTTCAATGTCAAATAGCATCCCTTATTTTTGATGTATTGCTTATTGAGATTTACTATGTGTGTATTTATAATTATAAATGGAACAAGCAACCTAAAAATGTTAAATAATACTGAATCATCATCCTTACCATAGTAGCTGTTAATGCATTTGTGGCATGTTCTGCATGTCCTGATTGTGTCTGCATATGTTTTTCTCCTCATCTCTCCACATTTCCTCACATATCCAGAAGATGCACAGATTAAGCTGATAGTTGGGTAACACTTTAAATTAGCTACTACCTAGAATCAATCTGTTATTCACATACTGTCATGTACCAAGACATCAACAAAGGCTTCTTTTGGTTTTAACACTTACAAACAAATAGTAATGTTTATATATTTGTGTGTAATGTGACACACTAGAATATCTACACATGGTGGAATAAATTTGTTTCTTAAAATTGCATACTTCAGCACAATCCTTAATTAATGCTTAATGAGATCAAATGAAGCTTTCGTACTAACAAACAATTTTAATAGCACTTCACAAGCTGTTAATACTGCACAGAGATGAATGACCATTTTATTGATGTTTTGCAAATGGCGTTAAGACCAAAATAAGTCCTTGGTAAGGTTTTATTACATAGCAGCGTGTGACTAACAGATGCATTTTAAGTATCTTTAATCCTAAAGGGTTACTAATTGTTGATTCTAATTTGGCACCTTATTGGTGCGAGTATAAGTGTACCCTATGATAGACTGGCACACAGTTCAGGGTTGGCTCAGGAACTACCAGGCTCTCATCTGTTTTAGCCTGTTTAAAATCAGTGTGTTATGAACTGTGAATGTATACAACTTAAACAGCAAAAAAAATGGCCTTTTACCTCCAGCACACATTCACTCCACTCTGACTTTCTGACTTGTTTAGTCCATGCAGTCCAAAGGAGAAAGAAGCTTCCCCTAAAAGCTCCACAGGAATTTTTCAGATTTTTTTTTTGTGACTGAACTGGGCATGCATTAAAACCATTGCTTTCAGTCATCCAAAAAAATTGGTTAATTTATTCATACAAAGTTAAACAAGGATGAAAAAATGCATAAACAAATATGGACACCACCGAACCCCAAACAGTACACACAACAACACAACACAGGTTCAAATACAAGGAGCTTAATTTAGCCAGTACCTTCACAGGTATTACATTTTCTCCTCAGATAATATAACAAAGACACAAGCTTTTTTTTTCCATCTTCCACGCTGGCAACATAGTCTCAATGACCCCCTACTGACTCTAACTTCTGAGGCATGAAAACTGTCCTGGGAGTACTTCCAGTGCAGTTTATGATGGAAACACTTCAGGATCAGACGGAATCCCTCCAAAAAAGGGGGTAGTGCTCCTGGCAGCACTCAAGAACCCCGACAGAGCTGACACACGAGATTACAATTCCCATTCTGCCATATGGCTATCCATACGGGGGTCCAGCCAATAGGATACTTACATCATGTGTAATTGGGGAGACTATGACCCAATGGGAAGCAGCCATCATCTGTACTTCTGAACACGTCTACCTTCTGGGAAAAGTACAAACTCCAATCCCAGTTGGGACACCCATCCATCTCTTTCCTTCCATTATGGCCTCCCTTACTGGTAAGGAACCAGCTTTCATCCCATTTAGGACAAAATTAGTTAAAACTCTTGTTTCATTTGCAACATTTAATCTTATGAATGCTCACCTCTCATCAGTTACTTCTTCTTCATTTTCTTCCAGTTATTGGCAGACTGGGCTAATGAACCATTGCTGCCACCTACTGAACAGAGACTCTTTGCAATTTAAGTTTCCACAGTAAAACAGTTGATAAATCACTGGCAGATTTTATATAATCAATAAAGTGCCTTTGTTTGCTAAAAATGCATGTTATTCTCAGTTACCTTATTAATGATTTAATTTAAGGTTTGATGAAATTTTCTATTCAGATTCCTAATAGACTCACTATATGTCGAACAAGAGATCCATAAAATGCTCTAATTTTTTTTTTGTACTACATTAATCAAAATGTCATGGTCTATGAATACCTATATGAAGGTAATTTTGAAGTAAACCAGAGTAAGCACATTTTTCTCTATTAATAATAGTGTGTTCCTTTCTAGATTCATGATGATGTTTATTTTTATCCCAATCCATCTATTTACAGCTGAAACAATATATTCCTTTAAGAATGTGTTCCTAGAGGATTTGCCACTCATTTAAATACATTTTTTGATTATACATTTGACTTTACCTCAGAATCTACTTCACTTTTATTCAATGCCAGTTATGATATGGGTCTCTTCATTGCCATATCTCCTTTATATACAGGAAGCCACAAACAATTCATCTTATTTTAGCAGAACAGGTTAAATATCTAGGGGTAAACATAAAATGTAAATTTAAAGATTTATTTTTCAATACAATTTTGCTATCAGCTTGGAAAAAAAATCAAACAAGATGTGAACAGATGGTCTAATCTTCATCTCACATTAGCAGGGAGAATCAACACTGTCAAGATGAACCACCTTCTCAAACTCCTTTTTCTATATTAGAGTATCTCTATTTACATTGAAAAATCATTCTTTAAGAAATTAGACTCAAGTATAACCTAATTTGTCTCAAATTAGAGACATCTACACATTCAAAAGGTGACCCTACAAGGACCTTACGCAGAAGGTGGCATGGCACTACCTGACTTTCAATGTTATTACTGGGAAGTAAGTATACAAGCTGTAAAGTCCTGGAAATTGAACAAATTGATGAATATACACAAGCCTGTCCTTCAATAGAAATAAAATCTTGCTCTACTTTTTTATATGTCTTGCTTTGTGTCCCAATAAATACTAATTATTGTCAATATACCAATAATCCAATTGTCCATCAATCATTCAGAATATGGAAATGCTTTAGAAAAATGTCAGTGATTAAAACACTTAGAGAACTGTATATAGATAATATTTTTGCATCTTATGAACAATTATGCTTCAAATTTAACTTCCCAGCATCACAATTTTCCACTACTTCAGAAATCAGAAATTGCTAAAAAAGATGCCCAATTTCCCACACCTCCCATTTATTTCTATTCTAGAAGAAGTACTGATCAGTCTTGAAGACTTAGATAGCCATCTCCTCAATATATGGGTATGGTGGGGAAAAAGACATTTCACTTAATATCTCAGAGAAGGCTGTCATGCATGGAATACACTATAGCTCCATAAGCACAAAGCATTCAATCATTCAACTTAAAATATTTTATTGATCACAATTATCTGGAAGCGCACCAAATTAACATCAGTTTGGAGAAAAATCTTTAAATGCCTTTTTGACAGCCTTGGTGTCACAGTCACCCCAAACCTAATAACAGCTGTGTTTATTGTACTCCCGGATTGGTTTAAAGTGGAGAAAGACAAATTGATAGTAATTGCCTATAGCACACTACTAACACGTAGAGTTATCCTGTTTAACTGAAAGAATCCCAACCCACATTTTAAACCAATTAAAAATCAGTGAGTAACTAATGTTCTGTACTATTTGAAACAGAAAAAAATCACTAAGAGGATCTGTTCAAAACTTTTTTTAAAATATGGCAAGATCTAATTAATAAAATTTTAGAATAAGCATTTATACTGGGGAAAAGGCCATTCTCCTTTCTCTTTTGTTAATGTTCACCAGAGCTTTCTTATCCTTCGCTGAGGTGGGGCTGAATTCTGTTTTGTTAAGTTCGACTTTATTGTATGGAACGTGTTGTTTTATTTGTTGTATAAGTTTGACTTGATTGTATGGCATGTTATTTTCCTCCTATAAAATTTTTTAAAGATTCATAATTATTTCATTCATATATAAGAGAGTTAAAAGAGGTTTAATGTCCAATAGTAGATCTATTCTGTCTGAAGATTTCACAAGATCAATGAAAGTAACAATGCAGCTGTTAAAATAACCATTCTGTTAAGTTCAAAATTATTAATGCATTCCAAGGCATTCATAATTGCCATTATTTTAGGTATAAAAATACATGCTTTATCTGTAATTCTGATTGCATTATACTTATTTTTATGTTTAACATAAAATAAAGAAGATACTCCTAAAGAGTGCTTTGAAATTGTAATTCATATAAAACTGACTATGCCATAATAGCAGATTGACTGTTATTTTAAAATCGATGTTTAGTTTTAGCAGATACCATTAAGGCCAAATAGAAATCTTATCATGTTAATAAGATCCTTGTTCAATTAAAAAACCTCTACTAGTCTTTGGACTCTCTTACAATATGTATATATTTTATACATCCAATATGTATATATTTTATACATCCAAATTAATATCCCTTACAATCTTTTAGTACAAATACTGCTAGATGGAATGAATTTTTGCTTTAAATGTACCCAGTAATCAAGATCCAACATGTTACTTCCCACCAAACATATTCTAATCACCCAATATTAAATTTTATCTAGTAATATCTAACTCTCATTCTGAAGCTGCCTGGCTTTATATCTGTCTCGGCGCCCCTAATTGGAACATACTATTTTAATCATAGGTGCATCAGAGCCAATTTAACATTAAAAAATCCTAATTTCATTCATGCACATAAATGTTATTTACTTTTTACAAACAGTAACATTAATACTTACAATTCATGTAATTTTAGAATTTAAACTGTGTGCAAACACAAATTTAAGACCTCATTTGACCCATTCTACCTATTATAATTAAACATGGATACAGCCAAAGTGATTAAAATCTTGACACAGCCTTGGCTTTGGTTTAGTAATTTTATTTCAGCTCTCTTTCACAAATTATTTACATATTATTTCAACCTAACATATTACACAGCCCAAAATCAAAATTTTCAGTCCTTCCGTTATTTTAGACCTTATGGATATACTACTGGTTTAGCTTAAAGAATTTACAATGTTCTTACATTGTTACAATCGATTGTGTTATAATAAAACTTAAACTATTTAACCTTTCATATATTTTTCAGATGCCTTTTGCCTATCACACATTATTTTATCTAATGTTCATGCTAGTATATATGTTGGGGTGTATTGTGTGGAATGAAACCAGAGTATCCAAGTAAGCACAGGTAGAAAAATTGCATTCTTTGAAGAATGCAAGCAAGAAAATTGGGCCCATTGGGTACATAGCACTGTGAGGCCTAAGTACTGATCACTGTCCTAAATTACTGCAAAATAAAAATCTCAAAAGAAACAAATCTTTGATATGGTCCACGTATTTCACATTTTCTTTTGATTTTTCTTAATTTTCATTAGTAGGAATCTTTTTTAGGAATTATGTATTTGTACTCTTGTAAAAAACTTGAAGACAGCATTGAATGCTTATTCTGTGAAGAAAATGGAGAAGTTTTCCAATTTAAAATTTAATTGCAACATCAATTTTGGCCTAGAGGGTTGATGAAAGGCAAAGGCAAATCAGTATTAAATTGAAAATGTTGTTTGATCAAACAAAACATGCCTTCAGTGCTCAGTATAAAACTGACAGAATGAATTACAATGTGCTGAAAAGTGGAAACACTCTTGTCTGAGTAAAGTTGCATTTTTATTCCATTTACTGAATTATATTTCAAATTAGTGTGATCTTTTTTTAAATTTAAGGTACAATAAACAACTTTTTTGAAAAAATGTTCAAGAGGAACATTCATAAGCAGCTTGCTCATCTCCTTAACTTTGCCCATACATCATTTCAGCCATCGTGCTGATAATGGGACATCAGGGTGTAACTGATCCACAGATTTTGTTTTGAAATCTAAACAGTGTACCTTATCTTCACACAAATTTAGCACCTCATTTCTTTTCAAAATAAGCAGAGTGAAGACAGTGTACAATATTTAGATTTCAAAACAAAAACTGGGGAACTATTACACCTTGATCTGCCATTATCTGCACGACGGCTGACATGATGTACGGGCAGTTTTGATCTCAAAATCTCAATTGCTGCTTCCTGCGTTTTACTAAAGAAAATTATTAGTAGCATTTTGAGGTCTTGACTGTGCATCTGGACCAATAGGACCACAGTATTTGTTTTGTACAGAATCCATACCTCTACATGTGTGACAGATACAGTGTTGTTACTAAAGTTGTTTTCTTTATAGAGATCATAATATACTTGATTGCTATTACAACGATTTGGTGAAGCTCTTACAAATGAAAACATCAATACCAACATCATAAGGACAACAACTCTCAAGCAATCGATGTAAGAAAACACACCAACATCAAAATAGTGCAAGAGAATCTTAACACTAGAATTACCAGAGTCTACTAAAAAAAACTCGTAGATCCAGCCCACCTTAAAACCGTTCTCACCTCTCTTTTGTCTTCTAAATGTGCCGATTAAGACGAACAGCAAGCAGCTGGCTATTCCATCCCCCACCATCGCAGAACGTTCACTAAGTTTCCCAGCGCATGCCTTGTTTGAGTATCTGGGAGTCACTGAACTTCTGGAGTTTTACAGTGTAATAATAGCTCGTTATTTGGAACACACGCATTTCATGTGTGTTCCGTTTCTACAGTAATCTGTGTAAACACATTGTTAAAACAGAAACTTTTTCATATTTTAATAATAAATGTTACAAAATGTAGGCATAAACTATAGAATGTGTGAAGCCTGACTCTAACAGCGCCAGTATAAATTCACACCTAATCTGACGCTGTACTGTTTTCAAATAATATTGCATTACTTCAACGATGATTTCTGATAGGTACTATTCGCGTCATAAAATGATTTCTTCAAAACGTCACATATATTTGTCTCTTTCTTTTTTTAAAATGTGCGTTGATCACCGCCAGCATGTTGTAGCACACAGCAACTGGCCACCTGCATGTTCTTGCACGCACTGAATAAGCGCACTGAATAAGACAGTGCTATATGCAAACATCAGATTCAAATGTTAACAGTTCACACACACGCAAAGATCGTCTTTCTTACATTTACAACGTGTGTACCTGTTACAATGTACTCACTTCTCTCTATGCTGTGGTTTCTATTACATACCTGAAAGAAAGACAATATATGTGAAAACATCATCGCACTAATGCAATATTATTTGAAAATGAACAGCGTCAGATCGGGTGTGAATTTATGCTGGAACTGGAAATTCTCTGATGTGGAATCAGTTCTGTATGGTTGTGGGTGTGGGTGTGAGTGGTGGACATAACTGGGAATTACTGTGAATGTGTGTGGTGTTTTGAGATAATGAATAGGGCTGCAAATTACAGGTGCTTGTTCAGTGTAATAGGAACAATAGCACAGAGAGGTGTGTACACTGCAACAAGTACACATGTCATAAATGTAGGAAGGGCGCTCCTTGGGTGAACTATAGCGCGTCTTTATCTGAAAACAGCAGTGTCAGATGGGGAGTGTCTGATTATTGCATATAGCGCTGAAGTTACTGCTCTTTACTATGCTTTCCTCTGCATGTCCTGGAGTACAAAAGAGACAACATACAGCAACATGTGGGGACTGGCAAGATTGGGGAAAAAAAAAACATGCGGTCGTATGTATCGTGATACACTGCAGAGCTAAAGCGTGTCTTTATGTGAAAACAGCAGTGTCAGATGGGGTAGGGAAGGATCCTGAACGTGACTGAGAGAATGAAAAGTGAATAAAAAAAAACAAAAACAAAGCTAACCTTTACAAATATCATAAATTACACCAGCTGTTACAGACTGAAATCAAATGTACCTTTTTATTCTAAAATAGTAAAAATAAGAGCAGTTCTCTTCTCAAAAGGGAGTCGTGCAGGATTGAACTCTTGACCTCTTGATTCCCAGTCACCAACTGATACTGTTGCGCCAGTCGTAATAAATGAGTGTCAATGTCGCACACTAAGGTGGCTTTTTTTTCTGCAGTTATACTTTTGAATAAAAGCGCACTTGTTCTGTTATATTTGTACCTTTCATGAAAGTGTTTCTTTGATATTTGGACTTCAGGCTTCGTACATTATATAGTTTATGCCTACATTTTGTCATTTACTACTAGAATATGAAAAACGTTTCTGTTTTAAAAATGTGTTTACAGTAATCCCTCCTCCATCGCGGGGGTTGCGTTCCAGAGCCACCCGCGAAATAGGAAAATCCGCGAAGTAGAAACCATATGTTTATATGGTTATTTTTAGAATGTCATGCTTGGGTCACAGATTTGCGCAGAAACACAGGAGGTTGTAGAGAGACAGGAACGTTATTCAAACACTGCAAACAAACATTTGTCTCTTTTTCAAAAGTTTAAACTGTGCTCCATGACAAGACAGAGATGGCAGTTCTGTCTCACAATTAAAAGAATGCAAACATATCTTCCTTTTCAAAGGAGTGCAAAGCAAGCAGTCAAAAAAAAAATCAATACGGCTTTTTGGCTTTTAAGTATGCGAAGCACCGCCGGTACAAAGCTGTTGAAGGCGGCAGCTCACACCCCCTCTGTCAGGAGCAGGAAGAGAGAGAGAGAGAGAGAGAGAGAGAGAGAGAGATAGCGAGAGACAGATAAAAAAATCAATACGTGCCCTTTGAGCTTTTAAGTATGCAAAGCTCCGTGCAGCCTGTCCTTCAGGAAGCAGCTGCACACAGCCCCCCTGCTCACACCCCCCTACGTCAGCGCAAGAGAGAGAGAGAGAGAGAGAGAGAGAAGTAAGCTGGATAGCTTCTCAGCCATCTGCCAATAGCGTCCCTTGTATGAAATCAACTGGGCAAACCAACTGAGGAAGCATGTACCAGAAATTAAAAGACCTATTGTCCGCAGAAACCCGCGAAGCAGCGAAAAATCCGCGATATATATTTAAATATGCTTACATATAAAATCCGCGATGGAGTGAAGCCGCGAAAGGCGAAGCGCGATATAGCGAGGGATCACTGTACACAGATTACTGTAGAAACGGAACACACATGAAATGCGTGTGTTTCAAATAACAATCTATTATTTCCACTCTAAAACTCAACTTCACTCCCAGATAATCAATCAAGGCATGAGCTGGGAGAAGTTCGTGCACATTCTAAGTCGGTGGGGGGATGGAATAGCCGACTGCTTGCAGCTTGTCTTTATCTGCACATTTAGAAGACAAAAGATGCTGGTGGAGAGGTGCGAACGGATTTAAGAAGCAATTTAAGGTGGGACGGATCTACAAGTTTTTTCATAGGCTCTGGTAATTCTAGTGTTAAAGATACAGATGTTAAGCTAATATATGTTACACTGTGCTAGACATTGAGCTATTGGTCAAGGTAAGCATTAGCCATTTATAAGATGGAAGGAGAGTGAACACAAAATGGATTAGGTGTGATGGGTCAGATAAAATATTTTAGGCTTTAGTTTAGAAGAGAATATTGAATAACCAGCGAGGATATAGTATTCTTAAAAGAGGAAAAGGGCTCTCCAGTTAATCACTTGTTTATTAATCACTTAATTTTGATCATTGAGAAGCAATGTTGAATTGTCTTGTTTAGATCTTCTTTCTTAATACACAGTGATGTAGCAAATGTTTTCCTTCTAATATTAATACCAGCACTGAGATCACTTTAAGTAAGAATTTTCTATCACCTGTTACAAATATAGTTTGCACTAGACAAACTGAATATCTGATGAGTTATACTGCCCTCAAGCAAGCCTTTCTAATTAATCTCCAAAAATGTAGGTTATTGCAAATCTAGCAATATTCTGTAACTCCTATTAAACTTTTTTTCTTCTAATATTTTGTGTTCCCGTGACCCTGAAGTGAATTAAGCAGATTCAAAACAAGACAGATGGATTAATTTGTGTTAATTTAAGTCCATTCTGCTTTTGTGCTGCAGTAGGGACCTTATGACAATGCTTCCATTGTCAAGTGTCAATCAGCACTTTGTTTACTCCTCATTATTCACTCAGTATATTAGTTTGCTGCTCTTTTATAATTTCCATTTTTTGCTCTCTGTAAAAACAATAAATGATACTAATATGTGATAACTTTCCAATCATCATTCTCCATATTTTCTATCATGTTTCTGACACAAGTTATTTCTGTTTAACATTATTTAAGATAATATAATATCACTGTTGTAGCACCCTACTGTATTTTGTAAATTTAATAACAGTATAGAAAGTGAAAATGTTAAATAAAAAATGGAAAACTGATGATTGATTTTGGTATCTTACTGAAACCGGAGAAGTTTCATCAAATTGTGACACAGCATCTTGTTACAGTATGGCTTCAATAAGAGCTAACTTTTGTATCCACTATGAGCAAAACTTGTTTTCATTTTTTTATGCATATATCATACTGGTTATAAGAAATCTCATTTTGTGTGCAAGTTGTAGAGTCTGTATTGAAGTTCTGAATATTTTACATTTTCCAATACAATCTTTTTCAGAAAACCTCTTAAAAAGCCTTTTAGAAAAAGTGACTATTATTAGAAGATTGTACACAAATAATTTCATAAGCAAGTCCAAATATTTTAATTTCATACTGTTTGTTTCAAATGATTGTACAAAAGTGCATACTTTCTTTCACCAAGTGTCACCAAGAATCACTTTCCTCCAGTGTTATATCTTTGTGCTTTGGGCATTTTTAAGCATCCACTGTTTTGAATACTGATGTGCAGAAATCAATTCTCAAACTGTAAATTCATTTCTGCAACAAAATATGTCAGCAGCCATACCACCTGCACTTCAGAACAGATCACCTGAAGTTAAGCCTGTTTAGGCCTGGCCTGTACTTGGATGGGAGACCATCTTTGAAAAGCTTAGGCTGCTGCTTGAAGACGTGTTGAAGAGGCCAGCATAGGACGCTTACCCTGTGGTGTGTGTGTGTATAGATCCCTTATGGCGCTGTCCTTCATAAAATCATGGTCCTATCTCTCTGTAGTAATTATAGATCCCTGGGCAACTTTCAAAAATAGTAGTATTTATGCCAATGTATTGGCTAAATTGAACATCATAGCCGTGACCTTTCTGTCCCCCAAATCATTCCCTGTCTCTAATTGGTTATCTCTCTCACTCCCTCACCACCTAACAGCTAATGTGTGCTCAGCACACTGGCGCAGTAATGGCTCCTGTCGCATCATCCAGGTGGGTGCTACACATTGCTGGTGGTTGAACTGGTTCCCTTCTGTCTATGCAAAGCGCTTTGAGTAGCAATTGTGAAAGAAACATCCGGACACACAACGAAGGTTTGGAGCAGCACCCCATATAGTTTCCCTGGCTGCAAAAGGCTTTAAAGTAGTATACAATGTGTATAGGTTAGAGTCCAAAACAGAAGTGTTTAAGTATGGAGGATGAGGGGTTTTTATAGGTGGTTCACAGGAAATGACGTCCTCCGGGCCGGGACAAGAAGTGACATCCTCAGGGCCAGGATAGGAAGGATTTCTCGTCTTTGATCTGCAGAGTTTAGAGAGGTTTAGTGCCCCCTGCCACCCCTTGGCCTGGCGTGGAATTGGCATTTCCTGGTCCCTTTGGTTGACTGCCAAGCGCACACACTATATAAATGTAATTGATTAATTAATATGTCCTCTGCCATTAAATGAAAAACAGTACTGATCACAAATCACAGGTGTCGCAGTGGTAGTTCTGCTGCTTTGCAGTAAGGAGACTGTGGAAGTGGGTTCGCTTCCCGGTTCCTCCCTGTGTGGATAGCGCTTTGATTACTGAGAAAAACGCTATATAAATGTAATGAATTATTATTATTAATTCTCTTAATTTGCATGTAATGTATTGAATTGTACATTTTTACAATTTCTAGTTAATATTCAAGAGAGACAGTATCCAAAAGCATAAAAGTATATTCGTGTTTAAGAGTTGAGGTGTCAAGAGGGTGCAATAGCTAGTGCTGCTGCCTGTGGGTGGAGTCTGATATTTAGGCAGGGCGTGGGGGGCCCAGGGCCCAGATGAACCACAAAAAAATTGCCTTTTTTAGAGTAACAACCATACTACTACATTTTGACATTAAATCCCAAATCGTGTATCGTAAATTGTTCATAATTTAAAGTTACAATAAAAATAAATCACACTTAAATCTACTTAAAACTTCAAAAAATACACATGTACCATTGACAATATTTTAAAAAAGCAGAAAACATTGTCCACTTGTGATTATAGCAAAATAAGTACTCATTTTTTAAAACAAGGTAGAAAATGTACACATGGGGAAATATTTGGGTGTGTTTGGGGATTGTGTTAGCTTTTATGAAGCATTCTGGATGTTTTATTGACTTCATAAAAGAGTCATATCATGTTTTGGTTTAATAGATATTTTGTAACAGGGTGTTTGTGATGTGTGAGAGTCTTGCTCAGACCACCATGCTACTGTTTGTATAGGCAGCAAATTCAGACATACTGTAAGTCACGTGCATGTCTTCTGCCATTTCAATAGCTTGTACTGACTATTAAGGATTTGTTTGCCATCAGGAGCAGCTATCAAATGTGCAAAAGAGGAAAATTCTGTATGGGAAATGTACAAGTTGAAATAATCACTCTCAATGTAAACGTCAAACAGTAAACTAGCTCTTAATTGACTCTGAGATAGTGTTTCTTTGTTTTAAGGATAGGCTACTTTTTGTATGAAAATGTGCTATATAAATAAATGTTGTTGTTGTTGTTGTATAGTGTGGGATGGAATTATTGTATTTTTTGCTTAACTTGTTTACATTAGCTGTGACCTTTAAAAATGTTTGAGGTAAAAATACCTTTTATTTAAGGTTCATTTTAGTAACGTAGTGCAGGCTGGTTGACTGGTCAGAAATTAACTGTTCACATAGTGCTGCCCTAATGAAACCTGTGAGCTGGGTTTGAATTCCTCACACAGTTTTTGTCTATATGGAGTCTATGCATTTGCTCATTGTCCAGGTGGGAATTGTTCTAAACACTCTCATTTTCATCTCGCATCCTGAAATGATTACCATGTGAAGATAATAGGTCATTTCAAATTGGCCCCATGTATTTGTCAGTGGTTTCTGCAGGGGACTGATGTCCTGTCCAGTTTTGCTTCCTGCCTTGTACTCTGCTTTGTTAGAATAGGCTATATCTTTATAGGTTTCTGGATTGGATTAAGCAAGTTTGAGAATGTTATGTTATAATAAAATATTTTTAAAAAATTTGCCCTCTGTTTTGGTTACTTAACCAAAGGCAAGCTTCAAGGTGACTTCCAGGTTGTATTTTAATGATTGAAATGAAAAGTAGGTTTATAGGGTCATTATTGTTATATATACAATTCTGACTTGCATGTGTTAATCAGCAGGCAACATGGTTGAGGGCAAACAAAGTGAAAAGTATGGTGTCTAATCTTCAAAGAGGTTTAGCAAATATGTAAGTCCAGACTGGAGAATCTTATCACTTGTTTGTTTAAATTTCAAGCCAATATAGTTTATAGAAGGCAGTGATGATTTAGTACAGTATTTAGCCATAGTTTAACTTGCTAAACATGCTGTGGTATAGCGAGTCTGTGACTGAGAAAGAATGGTCGTTTTAATAAATAAATAATCAATTGGTTAGCTCATTCTCTGTGGGCACGCTAATGCAGTTGAGTTTCCTGCACTGCTTTGTTTTAACCTTATTTTATGGAATTTATTTATTGGATTTTAACCTCCAATGGACACATTCATTTTATGGATTATTTATTTATTCACATTTAGAGCACTGCACTGTTATTTTAATTAAGGCACTTGAACAATTTTCACCATCCCCATGCTTCATGTGTGTTTTATACTCATCTGCCACGCTCATCCGGTTATGATATCGATGGTGTTGGGTTCAAGAGGCTCCCAAAAATGAAGAAGGAGCGTGGAGATAACCCGCAACCATCACACATGCGTTAGCATTTTGGACAATGTACTTATTTACTGCAAATATCAAGTGTCCCCAACAGCATTTCAATAAGGTTATTATATGAATTGGCAGCTTAAAAACCCTTCATTTCTTTTTAAATCTATTCTTTTTTTGTATATTAGGTAGGGGTGTTTTAGGTCATTGTTGTGTTGCAATATCCACTTATGTTTCAACTTCAAATTTTTGACAGATGGCCTCATATTTTCTTTAAATACAGCCTGGTACAAGTGGAATTCATAGTTAAATCTATGATGGAAAGTTATGATGGCCCTGAGGTGGAAAAGCAGGCCCAAATCATATCACTCCCATACTTTACAGTTGGTATGAGATTCTTTTGATCAAAGAGAGGTTGTAGTTCTTGCCAATATAATATCAAGTATTGTGCCCATACCGCTCTTACTTTGTTGCATCTGTTCAGAACACATTATTCTAATGGTCCTATTGTCTGGCATAGATAGACAGATAGGTAGGCATGTAGGGCAAAGGGGCTCACAAATGAATTCTTAGATTGACTGGCACACCTTGATGATGAAATATATTTTTTTCCAAAAAAGAATAGCCAAACCTTTTTTGGAGTGTACTTTGTAGTGTACCTTTTTCACTTGAGAAAATATGGGACTAGAAGTGCCATCAAAGCAGAGGTTGAAGTTGCCTGATTTTGAAAGTGGACCATTTGAGCCTATGTGGGGAATTTCAAATTTGCAACTTAAATTTCAGGAAATGATGTGCCATTCAGCTGTTACTATATTGGAGATGACTTATTACAGAGGAGAGAGGAGATGAGGGAGAGCAATTTCCAGAAGGTTTAGTAGAAATATAAGGCTGAATATGATCAGCAGAGCAATGAAAATGAATACGATGATGGCACATAATTTGGATCTAAAAGGAGAATGTAATTGACAAAAAAGAATGTTACCTAATACCGTGGGTAACAAGGGAAAAACTGCAGTTTTCCAGCTGAATAAACTGAAATTTATTAGCTAAGCATGATGAATAAGCAATACCAGTAATACCAAAAGAAGAGAAATTTTCTAAAGGTAATGAGTGAGAAATGGTGTGAAATGCTGCACTATGATGTAGAAGGATAAGAATTTCAGGTTGTCCTGGCACACAGTGCAGATCATTTGTAGATTTCTCAAAGATGTTTCATTACTATATTTAAAACAAAATTGTAAGGTTATGTTAACATGGAGCATGTTAGATTGCTAAGATATTATTTGATTATGGCTTTTGGTGATCATCCAGGTTGCATTTTGCTTGACTTCTTTTGTTTATATGTAGCCACATTGCAGTTTAATAATAGTATATAAAAATCCTAACTAAAAACATCCAATAATTATTGGAAAAAGCTACACGTACACTTTAAATATACTGTGTAGCGGCACAGCAATGCCCATCTGTGTAATAAAATGTGAAGCCTTTTTGATTATACAGATATGTAATGCAGAGCCATAGAGTACAGTACATCAAGAAAAGAATGGCTATTCACTGTGATATGCAGAGCTATTGTACCTGAAATGGCAAACATTATTGTTCAGTGACACATTTTCACACTGACTTGGCAAATGTTGCTATTCGTATGAATGCGTAATTTTGATTATGGCTTAGTCTGGTAAATGGGTACTTAAACTTGAACATTTAGAATAAAATGAGCAATCTAGAGACCATAAAGTAAAAATAATTATTATATGTTTCTGGTTCACTAGATTGTGACTTGATTATTCATCCTTAAAGTACTTCAGATTTAAAATGTGGATCATATGATAATGTTCATTTTTGCTTAATTATATACTGTTAAATATGTTTTATGGGTCTTGCATTGTTATGCATGATTATTTATTTTTTTCCTGACACATACAAAATGACATGAGGCGCCTGACCAGTGTGAAGGACCACTTGCAAGGACCACTTATTTAGCTATATGTTTATCTGCTGCCAAACAAGAGGTTCTTTAGCAGGCTATTCTAAAGGGGAGACTGGACAACATATTCACCTTTAGCTTGGTTTGGATTTCTAAGTATGCAATGAGGGTCACCCTACTCAACTGATAACTAATTACCATTTACTTGTATAACAAATAACAGAGTGAAATGTTTCATCAAGTCTTAAAATTTCTGCTTACAATTACCAAGCAAATGGAATGTTAAGTTACTGTAGTTATTATATTTATAGTAAGGTCACAAGTCTTGTTAATTGGATAAACTTGTTTGAGTTAAACTAAAAGAGATGCATTTTTATATGAATAGAGTGCAGGCAGATTGTGTTAGTTGCTCACAAACTTGCTCTGAGTCATTAATGAAGTTCAACCTAAAACCCTTGGGACCCAATTCTTATTAGTCGTTACACTAAAGACTCTTAAGTCAAAGTATATGAAAACTGGGATAAGCAGTGTTTCATCAGATTCAAGCCCAAAAATTAATTCACCCTTTTTCAGAATCAAATTAATCCAATTATAGAATGTCTAAAAACTATCCCAATAGCAAGAATTGCAAAGCTGAAGGCAGCACTAGATAGAGTGAAATATAAGGAAAATGTGAAATTTTCTGCACACAGAAAGTGACAAGGTTGGGATTTGAACCCAGTCTCTTGAGGCTATGAGGGAGTGACACCAGCCTCTGAACCCTATAAATGCTATAGTGACTCAGTGGAGCGCAGCTTAATTCAAATTCTATCCTTCCTAGCTATAACTAAAATAAATCCATGAAATCATAAATTTTATAGGTATCATTATGACAAAATAAATATTGCTTACACCACTTATGTTACATTCATTTATCTTATCATTCCATGTGTTTTGTTTCTAAAACCAGGGCACAAATTTTTCCTATCCAGGTGTTAAAAACATTAATATGGCATAAAGCATCTTTTTTATATTTATAAGCATGCCCAATAAACTTAATTAATTTCATTTTATTAGAAAGTGTTTAATAAATATCCATCTCCATTAATGCTTAGAAATATTCTGATATAATTGAAATATATTTATATGTGTGTGTGTATATACAGTATATATATATGTGTGTATATAAATATATATATGTATATACACACACACACTAACACACACACACACACAGAGGAAGAGAGAAAATAGTAGTATACAATTAGCATACAATAGAAAAAAAATGGTGATTCTTTTTGTACTGAGGAAGTTAGTATTGCTGCGTAGGTCAGAAAGTCAGGTCAGCATTTAGTAGTTGAGCACATTTTTTTTGTCATTGCTATTTCCATTTCAATAAAGCACCCGTGTTAGAGTGTGGCAAAATGATGAATGGCCATGATTATAAGCCAACAAGATGCAGTTGTATGCCCCACTGGTTCTAATGTTTTCACTTAGTAAACTAGGGCAACTTCCTAGGTGTAATTTAATAGCCTGCAGTAACACTGGACTCTCTGTGGTTTTGTCAATGCCACAAGGTTTTAATGTCCTATTAACCCTTAATCCCAATTCTCTTTTCATGTACTTCATTGCTATATACCTGCTCCAGCAGATTTTAGAAACTGTAGATGGACTTTAATTCCTACTATAAAAATGCTGATGACCTTAAGTCTTTGCTAGTTCATTTTACTTCATGTTGATTGAAGGGATCTAACAGCTGATGGTGTGGCCTAGGAATTGATTACACTAATAGTGAAAGAACTTGACTGTTAACCACAGTGTCTTGAAATCCTTTCAATTGAAAATGTGGTCACAACAAATGACAGTAGTGTCAATCATTCGACTCACAGGTGTTTTTTTCTAATCCATACTGAATTACCTTAACAGCTCTCTGCTACTAACTAAATCAAACATTCATAATACCTGTTTTTCTCTGCATTAAGCTATAACAGACTCTAGCAGTGTCAGACATAATATTTAAAATTCATCTTCATATCATGTTTTCTGTTGTATGTTTTGAATTGGCTATTCCTGCCTTTAGTTATTTTCCTTGAGGTTATGGGTAGGGAGATGCTGTTCTTATTAACACATATACAGTACATGTATACAGGAAGTGGAGAAACAGATTTCTAAGACTATTTCCATGCAGGCTGTAAAGAGACCAACAATTAATATAAAATACTTGGAGTCTGTGATTAGTAGTGTTGAGAACATTATAATTTTGTTTAAGGTTTAACATTTAACATCTTCTTGTTTAATACGCTACCGTGGCTGTCCGATTGTCTGTCCAGGATTTTAAATCACCTGTACCTCGCAAACCGTTTGACCTATTGACATGAAATTTGGTACACATATACTACTTGACGTCTACTTTAAGGGTTTAATTGACCCCCAAGGTTATTCATCTTTTTATTTTTATTTTATTTTATTGTAGAATCAACTCTCAGCAGCGGCCAGCAGGGCAGCCGTGCAGTGCATGCATACAGGTGCCGTTCTCATTCCCTACCACCTTCGTTGTCACTTCCCCTATCTCTTCATATCTTAAATCATTCTTGAGGCAGATTGAAGACTTAAGTGCCAGCTTATGTGAAAAATTAAGGAAAACAAATGTACTAAGTAATTGCAATACAAACACTGATTTAATCACTTTTAACATGAAAAGATGCTGACGAAAGAAGAGAAGAAGCGGGCCTCTAGGGTGGAAAAAAGAAGAGCTGCTCAGGAAGCAGCAGGCACATCAACCTCTGAGCAAATGAATGCCAAACGTACAGAGAAAGAGTATGAAAACTATGAATGCTCAAGTCAAGTGTATTCACTGCACGTTACTGGTCCTGTATAATGCATCCATCCCTTTTCCTTATATAACATTTTGTGTGAAAGAATGGAACTCTTTTGAAAAGGGAATTTTTAAACTGAAATTTTCTTCTGCATAAAATAAACTAAGATCAAGATAAGCAAAATATTTTTTCTCCTTTTCAAATAGAGGCATCTCATAAACATTTCATAACTATTAAATAGATATATAATAGCTATATAAGAAGTAAAGTCCCTGTCATGCTCTGGCTTAGATCTTTTTAATATTAGAAAGTGGGTATCAGGAGGAGAATTGAACAAAGTATCACTAGGGGGATAAAGAGAGGTCAGCATGTAGAGAGAAGACATAATGAGGCTGAATGAAACATAGAGAGAATATAATGGATATTGCTTGGCTAGCATTAAAAAGAAATGAGAAAGTTGAGAAAGTACCCCACAAATTGGTCACAGATTAAAATTTGTGACTTTAGAATCAATGTGGCAGCAGTCATTCTTTGTGCTGCTATATTTTATTCATAATGTAGCAGTGATGAATAAGTTAAACTTTGCATGCAGTTTTGAGTAATTTTCCCTAAAAATCATTTTGCATGTGGTTTTGCAATTGCAAAACACAAATCTAACAAAAAAATTTTTGGGGGAGGAAAACAAGCAAGATTGCTTCCTGAGGTTCATTAAGCACTGTACCCGATCTTCCACAATTCCTTCCACACAGCTCTACATGTTCCAATCCACCTTGTGGAGTGTCTCTCTGCACATGCGTGCCACGGGTTCTGCTTCCACTGCTTATATAGGATCTGACATAACACCAACTGCACTCGCTTTCCTCAACTCCACAATCCGATCTAAGCCAGGAGACTGCTTGCTGCTTGTCTTTATCGGCACATTTACAGGACAAAAGATGCTGACGGAGAGGTGCGAACGGATTTAAGGTGGGCCGGGTCTATGAGTTTTTTCGCAGGCTCTGGTAATTCTAGTGTCAACCAGCTTAGCCACCCATGCCAAAGAAGCCCCCTTGCTCAATTCAGAGTTTTGGCTACATTTGCTCATCTTTGGACAGGATCAGTGTACTTTAGCACAGTTACCTGAGCAATGGAACCTCAGTTTAACAATAAAAATAAAAAATATGCATTTTGATGCTGGGTCAAGTCATGTCAACTCATGATTGCTCTTCACTGTGTTATGCACTTGTCGGTAGACATGAAGTCCATATTTTATGAACTTTTTCCAGCATGCCATCTCTTCGTATGATCTCCAGTCTTCTTCTCCTTTCTCATTAATTTCAAAGAGGAATGACTTAAATGTCACTCCAGATAGCTGACTGCATCCTGCCCCAATTCAGCACACAGTCTACCTGTTGCAAAATTATATATGAATCTTTAGTGCCTATAAAAAGTAATTGCTCCCTTTGAAGATTTCATATTTTATTGTTACACACAATTGAACTACAGTGGGTTTAATTTGACTTTTTTGACACTGATCAGCAGAAAAAGACTCTTTAATATCAAAGTGAAAAGAAGTCCCTGCAAAGTGATCAAAATTAATTATAAATATTAAACAAAATAATATATCACAAAAGTATTGACCCTCTTCCAGTCAGTACTTCATATTTGCACATTTCGCAGCCATTACAGCCTTGTGTCTGTGTGCACATGTGACTATCACCTTTGCAAATCTACAAGTAATTCTTTTTTGCAAAACTACTTAAGCTCTGTCAAGATGTGTTGAAACCATGAAGGAACAGCCTTTCTCAACTCCTACCACAAAATTTCAATTGGATTGAGGTCTGGAGTCTAACTTAAACACTTAAACACATTTACGTTGTTGCTGGGCCAACTACAAACACTGAGTGATTATCTAAGAAAAAAGAAGACTTGTGAGGGAAGCCACCAAGAGACCTACAATTTACAGTGTTCAAATTGGAGAGACTGTGCATACAACAACTGTTTTCCGATTGCTTTACCAGTCAAAACTTTATGGGACAATGGCAAAGAGAAAACCTCTTGCATGCATATGTGATTTTCAGTGTAGTTTGCCAGAAGACAAGTGGAAGAGTCTGAAGTCAGCTGAAAGAAGGTGTTGTTGTCTGATAAGACCAAAATTGACCTTTGTCCATTGGACTAAACACCAAGAACTGCACATTATCATAAATACACCATCCGCACCATGAAGCATGGTGGTGGCAACATCATTCTGTGGGGATTCTACTCTGCAGCAGGCCCTGCAAGGCTTGTGTGGTTAGCGGGTAAAATGAATGCAATAAATACAGGAAAATTGTAGAGGAAGTCCTGATGCAGTATAAATGAAACCTGCACCTTGGCAAAAAGCATAAAGCATAAATGGTTTAAAAACTACAATGTTATTGTCCAGGAGTCGCCATGTCAGAGTCCAAATCTCAGCTCAATTGAGAATTTGTGGCTGGATATTCAAAGCTGGTAAAGACCTGTCCACACAGACTGAAGTCAGGAATTGCTGCCAAAAGTACAGCTACTGAATACTGACTTAAAACAATATACAAACAATAATTTTGTGGGATTTCTCATTAGTAATTAATTTAGATAATTTTGCAGAATTCTGTTCTCACTTTGAAATTAAACAGTTTTAAAAAAGACAAATTAAAACCATGGTGATTCAATCTTATTGACAATAAAATGTGAAAAGTTCAAAGGGAGCAAATACTTTTTATAGTCACTGTACATATACACCAACATTTCTCCGAATGGCATTAATTCCTTGATCTGCCAAATTTGTGAATGACTTACTCCAACATGTAAATTATTTGTCCCACATATAATATACTGTACCTTTCAAAAGTGACAACTCAAAAGTTTAAGTGCAAAGAAAGGATATTCATCAATAGGCCAAGTGCCGGGTGTTCAGTTAAAATAGCCTTTATCCCGTAGCAAAGTACTAATATGGGGGAATCTTACTGTTGGTAATATGGTTATCTGCATTGCCTTAAGTAAGCCACATTTTGCAGTTGTGAACTAGAAGATCAAAGCAGGAGCCCTTATTTTTTTATCATGTCTTACCAGGCATATCACTGCCCAAGAGTATGATTTTCTACCTGTGACTGGAAACTCAAACATCACTACAGTGTTCCAAAACTTTTAAAATAGCCTCAGGATCTATGGCTCAATAATGACATAAATGAGCTACTATTTAGATTTGATCCACTTGGTAGGAACTCTCTGAAACTCAGATTCTTTTTTGAAACCTTTTTGGAATTTCTACTTGCTCATTAGTAGTTAACAGACTTTTTACAGTCACTTTATATTTTCAGAAAAGAATTTACTTTTTACAGCTCTTGCCATTTTTAACACTAGAATCACTTGAATATTTTGTTATTCAGTTTTATTCTTGAAAAAAAGCACACTTGTTTCGTTATTCCTTTGCGAAAATGTTTATTTTATATTCCAGTAGCCACTTAAATGAGATCAAATCTGTCTCTGCCTCTCTCACACATGCACAGACATTCATACATGAAAACATCACTATTTGAAAACGCTATGCCATTTGAACATGAGTTGTCATTTGAACATGTTTTTTTTCCGATCTTGCCTGTACTCCGCGTTATGGTGCATGGTACTGAAAATGCAAACAGACTTCTTCTTTTTCAAGTGACAACAAGATACCAAGAAGACATGATTCACCAATTTTTGTGTGTCTGCTTATATCCCTTCAGCAATATCTTTTACAAGTACCAAAACTTTACACCAGTGTTACAGACTGAAATCAAAGGCTTATTGTTTCTCGGCACATACACCATCAGCATGGTACTGTCAGATCTAAATACTAAAGTGGCAAATTGCTCGCTTACTAAAGTTACTTTAGCTGCAGGTGGAAGTCCCATTTTACTTATGGCTCCAAGCAGAGTTGCGTTGTGGTGCAGAAGTCTATAAGCCAGTGAAAGTGCTGTGAGAAAGCTGTCTGTTGTTATGGTTCTGCCTTTGTCCAGTCTGATAGCAGTCACGGGACATTGTATCTTTGATTTCTGGTACAACAAATAGTTCTGAGCAGACATTAACCACAGCACCACCTGTGGTCATCGCTGCTCTTGTGAAAAGAATGGAGATAAAATGCATCAACTCAGAGAGGGAGAGGCAAGTTCGTTGTATCACATGAACGTCACTGAAAGAATAAAACTGATTAATAATAAAAAAAAAGCGCTGACTTTTACAAGTTGCCAAAATTTACACCTGGTGACATATACGACGCTTGAAAAGCACAACGAATACATTTGTATGTGAGCATTTCACTTCACCACATAGAATCATTCATTAAACACTCACACTGATCCTGTAGGATCTGCAAAGCAGCTTGTTGTCACATGTTGATAGTAAACAAAGACTTTGACGTCTCGTTCCAACTTGAATACACTGCACTCCCCATATTTTTCTGGTACTGCAACTCGCACACGCGTCACATTAATTTCTGTTATCTTAGACAATGTAGGTGTATTGGATGGCCTATTCTCATCACGATTGCTCTCATTTCCTAATGAAAATACTTTGCATGGGGAGTTGGTCTCATCCATTGAGAGAGAGAAATGGATCTCTAGGGCTTAGCTTCGTTTTTATTTTTTTTGTTTTAACAATCATCCTGAGATATTCTCTATTTACTCATCCCAAGGGGATTTAATGGCATTACATTCAAGTATAAATAATCATGAGTAGCAAGCAAAGGGCTCATAAAGAAAAGGAAAAGTATAAGGCAGCTAAAGTCCCATCAAATTCTATACCAGCCTCAAGTTCATGGTACGGCATGTCAGAGATTGACTTGGAACAGACAGGCAAAGTAACAGATCTGCAAGGACCTGACACTGCAGCATCAGCTCTAGCTAAGAGTGAAAATGGGAGAAAAACTGTGAGGGAGGTGGGCGAGGAGAATTCTTTGAACCTAGAAGGATTATTGGAACTGAGCATGGCCTCTTTATCCCCACTGTTAACTACAGCCAATACCCACCATGTTTCAGCAGCATCAAACCCAACTGGACTCATTACTCCACCTACGTAATGTGGAGAATACCAAAACGCACAGTCTGAGTTGAAGCTGGAAGATAGATGTAGAAGGAACAAAATCAGAATCGAAGGTCTCCCTGAAAACCGTGAAAGTCCAAACCAGTGAAATTCATAGCTGAACTATTCTATAAAATAACTGGAGAGGACTTCAAATCACACAATGAGATCTTAGCAGCCTACTGCACATGTGGATCAAATGCCTCAATACCAAGAAGCCTGATTGTCCGTTTTGACAATCTACAGGTTAAACAAAAGTTGATGGCTCTTCTCAGACTGAAAGAGGAGACTATATTTGAAAATAATCGCATTTGTATTTTCCCAATTTCTCCCCTTCAATAGTTGCTAAACACGCCGCATTCTACAGCATCAACGGTTATGTATATCCAAAATCAGATACAACCTGTTGTTTCCTGTCAAATTGAAAGTGGTTACTGAAGATCAGTTTTACATTTTTAGCTCTCTGGATGAAGGAGAAAAAGAGCTAAGAAGACTGATCCCAACATCCTTTTGAAACATGATCATGAGTCATGTTGTGAGTCATATTGTGTCCTGGCAAGGCAAACAAGATCCTGTTTGTAACTTGGTCCATTTGTAATGGACATTTGCCTTAACTATACATTTTTTTCCTTTTTCGGTCACTTTTTTTTTGGTTAAACTCAATTATAATACTGAAATTTCTTTCATTTAATTTATGTACATTTTGGCAACCACACAGTAAAGTGATTTTGATAAATTTCTATGGACCTAACATGGATGATAGGGAGTTCACCCTAAATATATTTGCATCTATTCCTAATGATAACACACTCAGAAAAACAAGACGCTATAAACTCACTTCAAAGTGGGAAAGCAGCAGGTTCAGATAGCTACCCAGTGGAATTTTATAAAAAAAAAATCAAATAAGTTAGCTCCACTAATTAGCAATAGTTATAGAAATTAGTGACAACAAAATTCTCCCTTAAACTTTTCACCAAGCATTAATTATGATCTTTCCTAAGAAAATAGGACATGGATGTGCATGGATCAAACTACTCTATACTAGTCCAGAAGCCTCAGTTTGTATTAACATTTTTTCAGACTGCTTCAAACTATAATGTGGTACTCAACAAGGATGCCCTCTATCACCAGTGCTCTTTGCAATTGCAATTGTGCCATTGGCTGTTACCTTTCAAAATGCATCAGAGATAAAGGGGATTATGAGAGAATGACTTGAACAAGAAATATCACTATATGCAGATGATATGGTACTATGTATATCTGACCCACAAAATTCCATGCTAGCAGTCCTAAAAACACTACCAGATTTTCAAAATCAATTATGAATAAAAGCATGCTTTTTTCAGTGAACTTTCTAGCACACAATAATAGACTGAATACCTTCCCATTTATTTTAGCAGATCAGTATAAATACCTAGGGGTAAACATCAAAGTAAATATAAAGCTCTTTTTTCAACAAAAATTTTCTGTCACCATGGAAAAAATTAAACAAGATGTGAACAGATGTTTTACCCTCGATCTCACATTAAAGGGAGATTTCAACACTGTTAAGAAATTAGATTTAATCGTGACCTCATTTATTTGGAATTTGAAAACATTTAAGCATCCAAAGGGCAACTCTACAACAACCTTAAGCAGAAGGAGGCATGGCACAACCTAACTTTCAGATTTATTACTGGGCGGCAAATATACATGACATAAACACCTGGACATCGACACAAATCGATGAATATACAAAATCCTGGCCTGCAATAGAATTTAAATCTTGCAGTACTTCTTTATATTAATTTCTCTGTCCAACAGTTAATACAAATTATCGTCAATACACTAATAACCCAATTGCCCTTCATTCATTCAGAATATAGAACCAATTTAGGTAGCACTTTAGGACAGAGAAGCTTTGCCTTTTGCACCTCTACAACTTTTTCCACCCTCTCAAGCATGCACAGTATTTAATGCTTAGGAAATGTCCAGGATTAAAAAACACTCAGAATCTGTACATAGATAATGTATTTGCATCCTATAAACAATTAAGGTTCAGATTTAATTTCTCATCAAACACAATTTTCCACTACTTTCAAATTAGAAACTTTGCTAAACAAAATCTGGCCAATTTTCCTCACCTCTTACCCATTTCTAATCCAGACTCAGACAGCATTTTTATAATCCATAAAACATTTTAAAGTCTGTTCCTTTCAATGATCCCAGGGTGCGGTATGGAAAAGACCTTTTCACTTAATATTTCAGAAAAGGAGTGGAAGGCAGTCATTCATAAAATACACTCCAGACTCCAAATGCGCAAAGCATTCAATCATTCAACTTAAAACATTTATCTGTCACATTTATCTCATTTATATTGTCCAAAATGTATCCAGGGTAAGGTTCCACCTGTGAACGCTGCAATCTAGCTCCAGCCTAACTGGGCCACATGTTTTGGGCATGTACCAAATTAACATCATTTTGGACAAAATCTGGGGTGTAATAATCATTCATAACCCATTAGCATCTGTTTGGTGTACTGCTAGATGAGCTTAACTCTTTCGAGGCTGGTGTCGATGTATAATGACGTACTTTAGTATCAACATGCAGCTGCTGGTCGCTGCACGAAAGTGTTCAGCACAACGATCAGCTAGGGACTGATTAGCTAATGCTGGTACATCACTTTCGCTTTTGATCTCCAGATCACTTGCATCAAAATCGGAGTGCGGTACGTCTGAGTCCGATTCAGCAATAATAAGCAAAACATCTACAGAGATTTTTGCTTTGCACATTCGCTATGCTCTCTATCAGATCCTCCTTTAGCTCCGCCTGCCAGTGCCTGCATGAAGACAGCTGAACAAATATTCATCCCTCAAGCAGTTCAAGTGGAGAAGGACAAACAAACAGTAATTGCATATACCACAATACCAGCACATAGACTGATCTTGCTCAATTGGAAGAATCCCACCCCACCTCTTTTATGTCAGTGGGTAACTGATGTCCTATGCTATTTGAATTGGAAAAAATCTAATTTTCTCTTAGAGGTTCAAAACTTTTTATAATATGGCAGGATCTAATCAATAACATGTTAAATAAGCTTCTGTATTGGGGGGGAAAAGGATACCCTTCCTTCTTTGCTATTTTTAAAGATTTGCTCCGGTTGTTTTCTCTCCTCTCTTCCTCTTGAGTTGGAGTTAAATTTTCTTTTGTTAAGTTTGACTTCATTGTATGGAATGTTATTTGCTTTAAATTAAAATCTATAAAATATAAAAACATACTTTGCTCCCCTTAATAAATGTATTGGCCATTTTGTATCAGTTAGGTGTTTTTTTTGCCAAAATGGAGTAGAAAACCTCTTACACATACACTGTGTTTGAGAATTTTATGAGAAATGTACCTCTTTTTAAGTCCCAACATGAATTTTGCCAATTGCAAACCTTTTTCACTTTATATTCTCTTAGTTATCATGTAAGCCACACAAAATAGACCCTTTCTTTATTAAATTGTAGGTGCCAACTTTATGACTTTCTTGCAGTGAGTAAATTTGAATTTTTTCTACAGTTCAGTATTCTGCATTTACCAGAACCAGTGTGAGAGGGGCTCTCACTGCTCATGTAAAACTAGAATAAGAGTGAAGCTCTCTGCTCAAATGGCATTATCAAGTAGAAAAAGAAAAAAATTCACAGCAGGAATGTGGCAAACTTTAGTCCCAGTGAAACATTGGTGACCTACAAAAAGTTGGAAGGTGAATGCCAATGTGCAAGAGCATAAATGACCTTTTTTATTTTCTAAAAGTGAAAGTCTGATATTGTGGCATTGGCTTGCATTTCTGATTACTGAATAGGTCTGCAGAGTTACAAGCAAATTCTGCATATTCATATCTTTAGTAGA
The DNA here is from genome assembly GCF_900747795.2 of Erpetoichthys calabaricus. Taxonomy (NCBI): domain Eukaryota; kingdom Metazoa; phylum Chordata; class Cladistia; order Polypteriformes; family Polypteridae; genus Erpetoichthys; species Erpetoichthys calabaricus. The sequence continues at coordinate 90,461,789 of NC_041399.2, read as the reverse complement.
TGTTTGTTGGAAAAGATGATCTAAGTTATGTGTAATATGATGTTTATCTATAATTTGCCATACTCATTCCCTCCTTAGAAGAGCATGTATGTAAAGCAGGAACTTATAGAACGGTAACTGCACGCCACATGAGGATGTAAAGGCCCTGAGATACATAGTTTTATCTGTGTAAATACAGTTTTTTCTTATGCTTGCTTTAATAAAATCCAGATCACCCTTGTATGGTGGAACAAACTCTGGGATCATCCTTTTGTGTTGACAGTTGCTTTTCCAAGTGTGCCTGCAACATATTTTTCTAATGCCTTTTCGTTCTGCTTTATTAAATTTTGCTGTTCATGTGACATCATGATTGATCTAGTTTGGAGTGAAAAGTCATAAATAATCTCACTTTCATACTTGTACATTAGATTTAATATTCACTCATGGTGTTTTCAAAATGTCATTATCTCTCCTGTTAATTAAATCTATTTCTGGTCATTCTTTAATTACTTTTGATAGCTCGTCTCTTGCCAATAAATATGAAGTGTGATAAGCATAGGATGTATAGCCAAGAGACTGTAATAATACACTTAGTTAGGCTAACCAAAGTCCTGGCAGTAGAAGGAAAACAACATATCGCTCATTTTGGTTTACCTGAATGAGAGTACTAAGGTGGCATTGCCAGCACTTTTAAAATGTGATAGGCCCCTGACACTGTTGTCATCTCTTGCTGCATGCTTATCTCTCTCCCATTATTATAGTTTCTGTCTGCATCCATCACATTGTTATTTGCATGACCGCTTTCTTCATTGGACAATCTGTCTCTTTTCACCTCATCACTATCCTCCTTTTTGTGCACTTTGTCATTGCAGCTTTGACCAGGTGTAGTAGTTGGTTGATATGAAACAAATAAATGTGCAGGTACAATCAGAGCTGAAGTAAAGAAATCCTTTTCTCACTCTTTCGTGCACTTCAACACGCCTGACATATGCTTATCCATTTTCTAGCAGGATAGCATGTGGAGGAATGATGTGGGGACGTGTGGTGTTTACACAATCTACGTGTGCCCTTTCTAAACTTCAAAAGTGCATTCTGTAAAATATATATTATTTATACAGTTTGAGACTTTATATTAGGATGACTGGCAAGCTTTGTTGGGCTGAAAGGCCTGCTCGTGGCTAAAATATTTTAAATGTTCTAATGTACCAGAATGTTACTATATACTATGTTTTGGCATGTTTGTTGATTTCCCCATTATGGTGGGGTCCATGGTAACTCCCTTGCTGGCCCCAAGGGTTTTTACAGTCATAGTTAAGGTTCTGGTGGCTCTGTTATGGTACAAATCCATTTCTTGTGATGATTTAGGTCAAATGATTCCTTTTGAGGATAAGCTAATTGCCAATAAACACAAACCATTTTACGTTCATCCAATGTTGATTAGAACTTGCAAGTTAGGATTTGACTTTATTCAGGGTAAATATTTTCACATTTACTTTGACTCTATGGTAATTCATGATTGCATTAGAATCTACTATCAAAATTTTTCCTTTTTCAAATGAAATGTGTGTCAATCAATGATTTGAAGAACAGGACCAGCCCAGTCACCATATCTTAATGTAACTGAACACATACCATATTTATTACATTGGGCAGCATTTTGCTCAGCCATTATTAAAATAGTGGAATGTTTCTCTTCAATTTCCAGACACATATAGAATCTTAACAAAATGTACTTCAGCTTTTCTGGAATCTTTGGCTTTAAGATAATTTACTTTGTAATTCCTTTATTTTCTCAATACAGTCATGCTTGGATTTATAGCTGACTGAGTTGAGTCCATTCATACTTTTAGGTTGAGAAAAAGCAATAAGGTAATAGTAATAATGTTCTGGAAATTGCCAAAACTAGACGCTACAGGATGCAAAGGCCGTACACATTTTGTTTATCATGTACTTGCCTCAGGGCTGCCAGGCATAGAATGATACACTCTGCATTGTAGCAGCAAGAGAAGCAGTGGTGGAGCTGCAGAGGTAGCCATCCTCTAGTTTTTTTCTATGAACAACCTTTTATATCAGCTTCACCATGATGAGATGACTTTAATTGTATCACTACAGTTCTCAGTATCTCACACTATATATTTAGGCAACTCAATAACAGAATTGTAACGTGCCAGAAAGAGGTAGAGTTATATCAGCCTGGTTAGCAAAGGAGTGGAATCACTGTCCTAATAATACTCCCCTGTTCATCTGTTACTTTTAATTAGCACCAACTTAATAGAAATCTTGTTGTTCAACACTGTTTTTGAATATAGTACTAATGCAGGAGACATTTTAAGTGTGATATCTTACTGTCATCCTATTACAAGACAAACATAAAGAATATGAAACATGAAATATACATGGTATCGGGCCAGAATTTTCACATTGACTAAGTATGTGCATCCTTTAAAGAACTATGCCTCAAATATATTCTTTAACTTATAGTTTTTTACTATATGTTAGAGATTTTCCTGAAAGAAAACTCAGCCAGCTTTCCTAGCCTTCCTTTAAAATGTAATAGATTGTTTTGAGCTAGTATAAAATGGACTATGACAGTGTTTGCAAAAAGATGTACAATTAGACAGCCTGAGTCAGTTTTCTTTACTAATCTTTGTGGAATGTGGTTTAATCCTACTAACGACAGAAACTTATTCCACCACTTAAAAAAAATGTAATTGTGTTATTTAACAAAAATACTGTATTTTGAATGCTTTGTTTTGCAATAATTATGGAATTGTTTAGCAAAAGTACAAGTTATTGTCTGCTGGTGCTGATAACATATTGTGCATGTTCATGCTTTGATCATCTAGTGAAAGCTATTGATGGAGAGATTAAGCATGCACATAATGTGCAATCAAGTGAGAAGAAGTAAACAAAAATTATAGGTATACAGTACATTTAGTTTTAGTCAAATTAGAGTTTAGTAAACTTAGTACAGTTGTATTAACTTAGACAGAGCAGTAGCATAGAATTGCCATTCTGGCATTACACTGCCAGGGTCTGCATTGTGTTTGCACATTCTCACCATAAATATCAGATGATTGATTGGTGTTAGTGAGTATGTGTAACTGCATATGATTACCAGTTTTAGCACTGAATACTGGAAATGAGTCAGTAATACTTCTCAGTTAACAAAATATATTTAGTCCTTCATGTGCTGTGAAGTAAAAGAACATCCATTTCCTTTTTGTATCCCAACCCCTGCCCCCAAAAATTCGAAGTATGAACATTGGCCACTATACCACCAGACAGTACTATTTTAAAATAATAAGTAACTGGATACTAATGGATTTCAGGAAGCCCTGCAAAGGTCCCACGTACCATCCACCATGTTTGCTTCTTGCTAACAGTGGGTGGATTAAATTTACCCCTGAGTACATGCAGGATTAAATGTACAGTATATGCCTATAACACCTGTTAAATTCTTCTCACTTTATATTACAATACATGTCTGCTTAACCTCTTCTTCACTATATGTCTGGAGCACATATTTTCACAAAATAATGCAGTACTTTGTGAAATAATGCACTGTTTATTGCAAAATAATGCACTATTTATTGCAAAATAATGACATATTTATTTTTTTAAGTAGCGGAAATAAGCTTCTGTAGTGCACATCTTTCTCAATTCAGAGTGTTCAGAATATACCAAAGTCAAAATCCTGTTTGTGAGTGATGTGAGCACACACCAGCAACACTTACTGTGGTACAAAAACTGCTTATTTATGAGATCAGTCAAAATAATCCCTAATTCACATATATCATTGTTTAGAGCAATGGTTCTTAATTTTTTTTTTTTCTTGCAACCCATTTTTACCTTTTGTGTGTCTTCGCAACCTGTGATTGCCACAGAGCGCAATTCAGGGGATCCATTCTCTTCTTTGTACTGCCGCCAATTGTTGTCTGTCCACCTTAGAGAATTGATGACGATCATCTTCAGGTGGAGTGGGTGGTGATACCCTCTGGAGAATCACTGACAATCGTCATTCCTTCCCTTTTGGACAGTCACCTATATCGTTGTCCGGGGGATTCTCTTCCACTTGCAAGCGCTAAACCATCACAAAGCATTCTGCAAACCATTCGTGCCCCATTCTCATTCAGTACTATTTTAATTCACAACTCAGCATGACCAAAGTTCAGACATCACTCAACCAGTATTAAATACTGGTTTAGAGTAATACTCAATAGGACATTATTTCTTAGTGAACAAACTGTTGTGATACCTTACTGAACACTGCTGGCCAGCATCTCATATTGCTTAAACTGAAGAATCCTAAGCCACAAATTATATTACAGTAGGATATTTTTAATAAAAAATTGGTTAAAAATGCTTTAAGTAGAAAAATCTAAAAGTTCTTTATACCCTGGAAGTAATGTAATAATTACCTTAAATAACGTAGACTAATAAAACATTGCCTTTCATACACTTTATGTTCTGTTTGTGATAACTTCATATTAAGTTGTCTTCTTTCTTCCTCTTCCTCTAGATGGGTTGTGAAGTGGGTATGTAATCCATTCTGAACAAGATGTACTGTATGTGCTGTATAATTTAGTGACCTATCGTGTGCACAGGGTAATACAATTTCCTAGCATGAGTCAGATGAAACGGATTTTGATTGTTTTTCTTTTTTGTTGGAAAAGTTTGTTTTTTTTATGTATTTTTTTTATTTTATTTTTTTTGTGCTGCATCTTTAGGCTATGAAAGAGGAAATAAAAAGTAAGATCACTCATTTCATGCAAACATCATTTTATTAACTAATGTACACATGTTCACAGAATTTTATGAGTGCCAAGGCATGTGGACTTATGATAGAATGAATTAAAACTGCATTTGATATGTGAAAAGTCTTGTTATATTATCATGTATCTGTTGCTTTATTTTAATAGGTTGTCAAAATAATAATATGAAAGAAAGTCTAACCATTCGTGGTTTTCCTGACACACTTAATCTAACTGAAGTTTTCCAGTAGCCAGAATGTAAACTGGCAGGATATGATGTTAGGCAGGAACCAGTCCTGGATGACATATCAGCACAGTTAAATTTACTCACTGAAAACAGCCATTCATACAACAATCATATTGCAGTAATTTACCACTTAACCTCACATAAGAAAATCCAAGTTCAACAACAAACACACAACTGCTCAAAGTAAAAATGGTACCTGGGAATTGTAAGGTATATACCATAAATGTTGTGTTACTATGTTGCCAATACAACAAAATATAACAAAAATCAAAATTGTAATTAAATGTAATAAAAGGGTGCACTTTCATAGCAGACCTCCTTATTTTGAATACCAGAAATAGCCAATATATAAAACAATTTTAAATTAATTATAAAAATAACCTCAAAAATTGTGAACATATAGGGTGAAACAAAAATACAATTTTAAACCTTAAATAAGAGAATGAATTCTGCTTCTCTGAGTCCGCATACAAGGATTCAAGTCCCTGTCTGTCTGGTACAGCACCTTTTCTACTTGCCCAGCACAGTCCTACGTCCATGCACTCCATTTCCCATCTTCCACCTCTTTCTCTTGCCTTGGTCACTGAGCTTTCATTGTAGTTCACCTCCCAACTCCACACTCCATGTGCCTTTAAACCACCTGCTGAAGTTACTTGTGGGGTAGATAATCCCCCAGAATTATTCCCAGGTTTGTTCCAACCTCTCCATTTCCATCTCCCACTTTTGCTGAAAGATATTGCTAAGATACAGTATCAAAGAAATGCTGTCTTGTGCCCTCAGTTTTTAAGAATAATATCACACCCATTTTAGTGGCAAGACTCCCAAGGGGTGGGCAGCACGGTGATGCAGTGGTAGCGCTGCTGCCTCGCAGTTAGGAGACCTGGGTTCGCTTCCCGAGTCCTCCCTGTGTGGAGTTTGCATGTTCTTCTTGTGTCTGCATGGGTTTCCTCCGGGTGCTCCGGTTTCCTCCCACAGTCCAAAGACATGCAGGTTAGGTGCATTGGCGATCCTAAATTGTCCCAAGTGTGTGCTTGGTGTGTGGGTATGTGTATGCGTGTGCCTTGCAGTGGGCTGGGCGCCCTGCCGGGGGATTTGTTCCTGCCTTGCGCCCTGTGTCAGCTGGGATTGACTCCAGCAGACCCCCGTGACCCTTTGTTAGGATATAGCGGGTTGGATGATGACTGACTGACTGACTTCCAAGGGTGCAGCTAAGGACTGTTGACTAAGGATGAGAGGCAAGTCTTAAATTTAAAAGCTTGATCCAGTTTGAACGTGTTTCCCCTTTGTGCACTGCTCTGATTTCATCCATCCATCCATTATCCAACCCACTATATCCTAACTACAGGGTCATGGGGGTCTGCTGGAGCCAATCCCAGCCAACACAGGGCACAAGGCAGGAAACAAACCCTGCTGTGATTTTCCAGTAGAATTTACTTATAATACAGTATTTTAGCAAAAAATGAGTTTTGACTGATGTTTGACCAATGTGAGCAGATGATTGGATAATTTATGGATTATGTAACATGAGATTATTTCATGGATGCATTTAAATTGTTTGCAGGGTCCAAAATTCTTCTCCATATACTGTATGGCCAACTCTGTCTAAACATTTACATACGATGATGAAAACATTAGATCAAAAATTTTTCCTAGTCATCACTATAAACCAGAAAAATATCATCTTTTGGGTGGACGATTCCTTTAAACCAAGGGGTTTTTAAACTTTTTAATTGGCTTAATTAAGAAAATCAGTACCATACTGGGAACCAGGAGTGTATTGTTATCATAATGACAGCAAAGCCTTACAGTGCATCCAGAAAGTATTCACAGCGCATCACTTTTTCTACCTTTTGTTATGTTACAGCCTTATTCCAAAATGGATTAAATTCATTTTTTTCCTCAGAATTCTGCACACAACACCCCATAATGACAACGTGAAAAAAGTTTACTTGAGGTTTTTGCAAATTTATTAAAAATAAAAAAACTGAGAAATCACATGTACATAAGTATTCACAGCCTTTGCTCAATACTTTGTCGATGCACCTTTGGCAGCAATTACAGCCTCAAGTCTTGTTGAATATGATGCCACAAGCTTGGCACACCTATCCTTGGCCAGTTTTCCCATTCCTCTTTGTAGCACCTCTCAAGCTCCATCAGGTTGGATGGGAAGCGTTGGTGCACAGCCATTTTAAGATCTCTCCCAGAGATGTTCAATCGGATTCAAGTCTGGGCTCTGGCTGGGCCACTCAAGGACATTCACAGAGTTGTCCTGAAGCCACTCCTTTGATATCTTGGCTGTGTGCTTAGGGTCGTTGTCCTGCTGAAAGATGAACCGTCGCCCCAGTCTGAGGTCAAGAAGCGCTCTGGAGCAGGTTTTCATCCAGGATGTCTCTGTACATTGCTGCAGTCATCTTTCCCCTTTATCCTGACTAGTCTCCCAGTTCCTGCCGTTGAAAAAACATCCCCACAGCATGATGCTGCCACCACCATGCTTCACTGTAGGGATGGTACCCAGGTTTCCTCCAAACGTGACGCCTGGCATTCACACCAAAAGAGTTCAATCTTTGTCTCATCAGACCAGAGAATTTTCTTTCTCATGGTCTGAGAGTCCTTCAGGTGCCTTTTGGCAAACTCCAGGGTGGGCTGCCATGTGCCTTTTACTAAGGAGTGGCTTCCGTCTGGCCACTCTACCATACAGGCCCTGATTGGGTGGATTTCTGCAGAGATGGTTGTCCTTCTGGAAGGTTATCCTCTCCACAGAGGACCTCTGGAGCTCTGACAGAGTGACCATCGGGTTCTTGGTCACCTCCCTGACTAAGGTCCTTTTCCCCCAATTGCTCAGTTTAGATGGCCGGCCAGCTCTAGGAAGAGTCCTGGTGGTTTCGAACTTCTTCCACTTACGGATGATGGAGGCCACTGTGCTCATTGGGACCTTCAAAGCAGCACAAATTTTTCTGTAACCTTTCCCAGATATGTGCCTTGAGACAATCCTGTCTCGGAGGTCTACAGACAATTCCTTTGACTTCATGCTTGGTTTGTGCTCTGACATGAACTGTCAACTGTGGGACCTTATATAGACAGGTGTGTACCTTTCCAAATCATGTCCAGTCAACTGAATTTTACCACAGGTGGACTCCAATTAAGCTGCAGAACATCTCAAGGATGATCAGGGAAACAGGATGCACCTGAGCTCAATTTCGAGCTTCACGGCAAAGGCTTGAATACTTACTGTACATGTGCTTTCTCAATTTTTTTATTTTTAATAAATTTGCAAAAACCTCAGTAAACTTTTTTCACGTGTCATTATGGGGTGTTGTGTGTAGAATTCTGAGGAAAAAATGAATTTAATCCACTTTTGGAATAAGGCTGTAATATAACAAAATGTTGAAAAAAGTGATCTCACTGTGAATACTTTCCGGAATGCACTGTATATTGAGAAGAATAACAATGGCCATAATTATAAAAAAACAGTAAATGTTTTTCCTTCAAGCATATTTCCTCATATAAATATAACTAAAATAGAAAAGTGCAAAGCAAACATATTGTTAATAAAACAATAATAATCATTTATCAAATATCAATTATTATTCAAAACAGGAAATGCATTTGCCCTGTGGTGGACTGGCACCCTGCCCGGGGTTTGTTTCCTGCCTTGCACCCTGTGTTGGTTGAGATTGGCTCCAGCAGACCCCCGTGACGCTGTAGTTAGGATATAGCGGGTTGGATAATGGATGGATGGATGGAAATACATTTGAGGTCTTTCATTGCCAGTGTAAGTGGTTAGTGTAGGTTTTAATAATGCATAGAGGAAGAACTTCCTGGGGAGAAAAAATAGGATGAATGATCACTTAAAATTAGTCACTTAAATAAAGAGTCAAAAAATAATTGATAATACCTTGTCTTAAACATTTTTTAAATAACATTTTTCAAACAAATTCCAACATCAATAATACATTTTTCTAAATAACTTTGCAAATAGTTTGACATATTCTGATTTCAATTTAACAATTCTATGATCTAGTAAAAAACAATTGTTCCTTGTGGTGGACGGCCAGGAGCCATGCACGGCCGGGACACCCCTTCAACACTGGATCCAGGGGAGCAGCCATGGGATGCACTCTACATCCCACTTGGTGGCAGCTCCCCTGGGTTGCATCGGGGCCTATAGCATGGAACACCACAGCTCATCCTGGTTGGGCTCCGTGGCCACCGCTAGGGGGAGGTGCAAGGCTTCCTGAGCCCATATGGGCAGCAACGCAGCCACACCCAGAAGTGCAGCCTAATTGAGGTTAATTACCACCTGAAGCACTTCCGGGTGGAGTTTAAAGGGAGCCTGCAGCCACTACTCGGACCGCCAGAGTTGGGAGGAGGAGGACGAAGCTGCCCTGGGGAAGAGTGGAGGAAGAGAAGAGTGTGATTTGGGGTGTGATTTACTTTTATTGTGTCTTTGGGAATGTGTTAAGGCCAGTGGCACATGGGAAGACGTGTCTCACGGCTGAAGAAACAATAAAACTTTTGTTTATTTTGCCCGTGCCACTGGTGTCAGTCTTGGTCGGTCGGCGCCAATATAGTGCCTTAACACATCCTAAAAATGAATGTACCATTGGTAGGATTAAATCATGGTGAATAATTTTGGTGAATAGTTTGAAATGTTTAATACAATTGAATGATATTGTACTGAATGTGTGCTGCTTGTCCCAGCCTTTTAATACTTTCTATTGTTATTACAGCTCTTTCATCAAACACTTCCATCACAGTACCAGTTGACTGAGATTTATCAAACCACATTAAAACAGAGTTACTCATAAAAGAAGAAATCCTTCCTTGCTAATATACATTAAACTTAATGCAAATTTCTTTGCACTTATCTTACAAATTTATAGTTGAGTAATAGCAGCAGTGAGTGTCAAGCAGAATCCTTTTCATGAGACTGACATCATATAAGAACACAAAATTTCTTTATTGCAGTGCGATATGTGGTCTTCATTTCACTTTTTCTTTTTGGATCCCGTTCCCACTTTAGCTACATGTTAGTAGTTATGGTGCACTGCGCAGATAATTGTGACTGGACATATGAGACACAATTTAATGCCAGTTGGAAAGGTGATCCTTCTTAAATAATATACAGATACAATCTACAGTATAAGTGAAACTAACATTTCAAGAGGTCTTTAAAAAAACTGACCATTTTTGTGCGCTGTATGTAACATTCTGTAGTAACTTCTTTGTGAGTAAAGGAAAGGAAGGCACATGTGTTAAAGAATGTGAAAGTTCAAAATGGGAAAGAAGTAAGGATGGTGCAGAAAAGAAATCAAGTACTGAACTATTTTCTGGAAGCTGGTAGTAGGGGACCCATTAACTGAATTACACTGCTGTGGCCCATTCCCCTTAACGGGACTGTTTCGTCAAGTGTTTCTCCTTCTGAGCTGTGCTTTTTATTGAACTTGGCAGACGCTACTTACTGCTGTGTTTTTCTCTCTCTCAAACCTCTCATGAAGCAACACCCATGTCTAACCTCTATTTCAATCTTGTTCCAGACCAATTACCTTCTCATATTCTCTGACCTTTCTTCTTCCACACCACAGCTTACTTTCCTTCCACATTGAATGCTTCCTTTCCTGACCAGAAGGCCTCATTTTTTTTTGGACATCTGCTCCATTTGAACATGCCATATTTGCATCCCTGCCCATCTTTCCTACTTGTGATTCTCATTTGCATTGCTGGTGAGCTCCAAGCAGTCAACTATATTGTCTCTCTGCTAGAGCCCTCCAGGCGCTGCTCTGATCATACTGGGGTGTAGTGGGGGAATGTGCACACAGTAGTATAATCGAGTCAATACTAGGATATTGATGAAACAGTCCGCTTGAAAAAGATTTGACAACTTGATTTGTAGTGATTTGAGTATTTTGTTGCTGTTGGATCATTATTTTCATTCACAATGCGGTATCCATGGACATTTAGTCACAATCCCCCTCAGGTTAAGAATTACACCACAAACATATCCACAATTTTGGGTCTCGACACACAGTTTAACAAATACTAGTTTAAACTATACATTGCTAAGTTCCTATGCCAGTCTGTATGCAAATTGGAATAAACACTCTATACCCAAGTGCTTTTTGTCAGACAGAATTAAATTTCTAGTACTCAACCTGAAATCATCAGTTCAGTTTTGCACATACAAGTCTGGGCTACGTGGCTCTTTAGTGTCACTGGTTTGTCTGTAGTGTGTTTGTCTTTATGTTTCTGATCCATTAAAAACAGGTTTTGTTAATATACATTTTTTTCTTCAGTGCAACAGTAGTGAAGAAATACTGAAAGTTGTTACATAGACAAATATATATTGTTACTCTCTTATGATTTTAAGTGTCTTTCTGTTATTTTAAGTTTTTAAAAATCTATGTTACTGATTTACAGATGACACAAAAGAATTGGTTTGATCAACCTCCTTCTGTGCCACTAATACCTTTTTCTAGAGCAATGTCATCTTCTCTGTAGTGACCTATTCATAAATCATTTCAATTTTTTCTCCCTGGTTTTCATTCTTTGAGGTGGTGTAAATGACTTTACAGTTCTGACAGATTTTGTCATCTGGCATCTGTAGAAGAGGCTGTTGACAGATCAACTCAGGGATATAAGATCAGTTGCAGTAGAGAAAAAAAAATAAATCTGTATGTGTTAGCTGCTAAAGCCAGGGCCAGGAAACTGCCATATTTGTCAATTCAAGAGCAGGCATCAATTAGGAGAAAAAAGAGGGAATGACAGTCATGGGAGAAGAAGATCCTAAGCTGTGCTTTCTAATCATATGTTATCTAGAATCTTAAATATCTGTCATGACCCTCCTATAACTGGACAACTCATCTTCTATTCTGTTTGACTTATTGCATTTTTATTTTACATGGAGTGCGGGTTGTGTACACAGGTCTTGTCTAGTGTCACTTTTTCCTGTTTTACTTTTAAGCTTACTATTTGAAAATTAACAGTCACTTAATTTGACCTGTGGGATCCTCGGGATACTGTAGTCACTGAGCATCATTTCTCGCGTTCAGAATTCAGTTGTTTGTCATTACACAGAATGTTTGCTTTAACAGCATTCACTCTCAGTCTGTCTCCCCGGGGAATACATTTCAGAATCTTTGGAGCCAAGTGTCATTGGTTTGCCCTACATATGAAACAATTCCATCACTTTAAAGAGTCGTGGTTGAATTTCTTGTAAAAACATTTTTTTCATCTTTTCCTTTTTTACTGTCTCACACCCTTAACAACTTGCATAGACTTTTAGAGTATTTATAAACACATACAATCAGTACATAATGTACTGTATTTAATTGGACTGTGTGTTACTCCAAATGGGCTTTTAATAGTATTGGGAAATTGAAAGTTATTATAAGATGAAATAGAAGAACCTTGATTATTCATACTAATAACATGGTGAAGAGTAGTAAATAATGAAGAGCTATAGTTAATTGAAAGGGATAATGTAGTTTGTTGCATAGTTAAAATTGTATTCCACATTATTAACTCTCTTACTGTGTGTGCTGAGAATTGCTACAGACATACAGTAGATCTCAGCCTGACATTGCCAAATCATAAAATATAACTTAGTTCTAGTGCTGCTGTTCACGGTAGCTTACTTGTACTGTATGAGCTGCCCTTTCAGTAAAAACATTATTATCAAATCACTTTGAGTTATGAGCAGATGCACACAAGGAGTTAATTTGTCACTGAAGTTAAAGCAATTTGTAATTATTTACATGGGCATTAAAGGAGAAGTGTATAGAAGTACATGTCTAATATTAACAGGGTTAGCTTGCTGTTGAAATAAAATAAAAATTACAGATACAAATTTTTGTTAAGTTGATTGAGCCTACATCAAATGATGAAAGCACATGTGACACTTAAAGGATATCATACATTATTGTTGTTATTCAGCATGCAATTAACCCTATCCTTCCATTGTATATATAGAAATATGAATATCGTTAAGGACAGCCTCCTGGGATCCATGATTGCAAGGGGATCCCTAAAGTGCAAGTCAAGAGTTAGACTACAAGTTACTCTGATAGATTATGCACTGGCAGTTGTGACATCATTGGAGTCTGTAGACCAGCACACGTTATGGGCAATATGCACCACTAAAAAAAGAAGTCATAGAAATAATTACTACTGGGCACAGATTTGCTTAAGAGACTTTGGAGGATGAAAGAATGTAGAAGAGGTGTCCCTTGATGTGGCCCCCAGTTCCTGTTATGAATGCTGTGTTTAAGGGTAGGGTGCAAAAGGAAAAAAATATAGAGCAATAAAACAGGAGGTGAAAGAACCCAAAACTACAGGCAAAATTATAGTAAGGGAATGGGTAGGGATCAAAAACCAAAATCAACTAGAAATTGGATTAAACTAAAGAAAAGGATTGACTATTGACTAAAGACTATTGAATCTGAATGGTTTTCTCTTTTAATTACTCTGTCCCACACTAACAGTGTTTTTATTTTTTTGTTTAAAAAAGGATCCAAAGCTAAGTTTCCAAAAGGACTTTGCCATCATTTTAAATAGACAAAATGTGATGACTGAGTGACATGACTCAGGTATCAAGTTACTGGCAACAGGCATAGTAACTTTAAACAATATGATTGTGACTGTGAAAAAGAAGCACAAAACAATAGTCCTAGGACATCCACCAAAACAACATCATCATCACAACAGTACGATATTGATAACAATGAAGAAATGAAGATGCATAAATTAGTGATAGTCAAAAATTAAGGTACAGATGTTCGAAAATGCTTAGAGTTAAAATAACTCAAAACTATATTTGGGGCCTGGCATTTTAATGGGAAAATTAGGACTTGGGAGAACAACTTCAACCACTAGTTGTAGGCCCAACAGCATGGCCACATGAGCTCCCTAAGCCATTCCTGAGGCCTGCCTTTTTCTGAAACAGTTCCTGACCAGGATTTAAAAGCTTCTTCTGGGTATATGGCTTTTAAGCCTGGAGTTAAGGTGATTGTTATTGGTTAGATCTTAACTGGTTTTATAATTCAGTTTGCAATCCTTTATTTTTATTGCTTTTAGTTTTCTCCTTTGTGGTTTCAAATATTACAGAATTCACTTTTGCGCTTTAATTTCGCATTTCAACAATCTTTATATATGTTAATCATGATTCACCTTTTTTCCCCAACTCCATGTTTTTTTTCTGGGTGGTGCCATTTTGTGGAGCCGTGGCTAAGATATACTGTAGCTATAGAATCAGCCATAAGTGTGAAATGCATGATGTCACTAATGTGATGTTATAAAAGTTAATGGAATCCATTTCCTGGTATCTGAGTTTGGAATAGAAAAACAAGAATTTTCTTTGCTGGTGTATGCTATTTATTAGATTTTTCTGAAGTTATTAAACTTCTCGCTTTATTTTATGACTTTGATTTTTTGGTTACATTTCTTGGTTTTGATGAAAGAAAGGATGCCCTTTAGGGTATTGAATATTGGCTTGAATTATGCATACTATTTTCATTTTCTGGTCACATTACTTTTTTCTGTCTGTTTACCCACAGACATAACAGAGGCCAGAGAAAATAATAAGCAGAAGGAGACCTAATGAGATATGTAAAAGTAGGAAAATGGACTAGCCACCCTTGCAAGGAAATAGGTTTTGAACTTTTAAATATTTAGGTTCACTGAGACAATAGGTTTCCCTTTATTTGGTATCTATTTGTCCAATTCCCTGTATCCTTCTGAGATTTCTCATTTATTGTTACAAGAAAAATGTTTTTTACATTGCTTACATTACGAGGTATTTAGAAATGGGAGGGAGAATAATGGTATAATTGTAATGGTACCCCTCTAACCATCTAGCATCTAGGAGATCAAATTTTTCAAAAGGTATTCATTTTGAAAACAAAACCAGGGGACAAGTACATTACATAGAGAATACAAAGTACAAATAATTAAAATGTAGCAAACCTTGGCTGCTTCTGAGATTTCTTGAACCACGTCTATCAGGTTAAAATTGCCTGCCGCTAGTACAATAAGAAATACTTCCCATTTCACTTTCCATCTCTCTCCCTCACACATTTTGTCTTTAAGACGTCCGCTTGGGCCTGCCAGTCAGCCCTTGATCACATTACCTCCCAGTTCTAAGCTTTGGGCTTGAAGCACACTTAAATCTGCCTGCAATGCCACTTTTTTTCATAAGTGGACATACTTCTGGGTTGAAGGATGAGCTTATTAAAAGTCGGGGCCGCCTTGCTTCTCCTTGCTTCTCTGGAGCTCTGAGACCACTGTAAATTTAGACCAGGGCTACTCCTAGTGGTCTTAGAGGGTCGAAATTACACCACTTTAGTAATTAGAAGGCAGGCCTAGCAGTTAGTGAAACTTGGTGTTTAGTTATATGGCTTGTTAGTGCTTTCATTGTTCCAAGATAAATCTTTATCACATTGTAGATATTTCAATTTCTGAGAACATTGTCAATATGTTTTGTGGTCTGGAGCAGATTGTACTTTTGGTCCTTCTCTTCATTTACATTTATTTCAAAACATTTTATTTACACAAATACTTACACTAATACATGTTAGCTGGAGAGGTGCTGGTTCCTTTATCATTCTCACCTCATTATTAACTGATGGCTGATTAAGAAAACAGGCAACATTTAAAACCGTATTTACATTGAAAGTTTCTGAACTGCAATAACCCAGTTAACTAAAACTCTGCATTAAAAACCTCTGTGTTTTCCCAGTTGATTCTGAGTGTATCCTTGCTCCTACTCTGTTCAATGCTTGCATGGACTGGGTGTTGGGTGAGGTCATGGGGTCCAGTGGCTTTTAGGCATCTGTTGGTGAAGAAAGATTCACTGATCTTGACTTTGCTGACGAGTGTCTGGGCTTGCAAGTGTCCTGGATAAAAACCAAGATCTAGGCCTTTATTGACCTCTGAGGCATAGCCATCAGCAGTGTGTCTGTTTGCTGAGAGAGTGTCGACCTTTTAGGGAGGTTTATTTACCTTGGCGGTGACATTCATGTCTCTGGTGACTCCTTCCATGAAGACGGATTGGGAGAGCATGCTGGGGGGTCATGAGGTCACTGGAAAGGGGTGTGTGGCACTCCCGATATCTATGCAAAAGGACGAAGGTCCAAGTCTTTAGAGTCCTGGTGCTTCCTGTCTTGCTATATGGTTGTGAGACACCGAAGCTATCCAGTGACCTGAGACAAAGACTGGAGTCCTTTGGTACTGTGTCTCTTCAGAGAGTCCTTGGGTACCGCTGGTTTGACTTTGTGTCAAATGATTGGTTGCTCATGAAATCCCGAATGTGGCACATTAACTGCATTGTGAGTGAGTGTCAGTTACAGCCCTACAGCCATGTTGCATGATTCCCTGAGGGTGATCTGGCTCGCAGGATCCTCATTGTTGAGGACCCGAGTGGCTGGACCAAGTCAAGAGGACGCCTACATAACACCTGACAGCAGCAGATAGATTGTAATTTCCTTGGGGTGGACTGAACCGTGTATCTGCCTGGGGGGTTGCCAACCAGAATCCTGAGCTGTTTCATCGTGTGGTGGGTGCGGAAACGTGCTATACCAGTGCATGCTTCTCGACCTGACCTGACTTGGCTAAAACTAAGCCCAAAAAACATGTTGCTTTAGTAGTAAATAAACAGGTTCTATTTAAGAAATTGGTTAAAGCAAAAACCAGCTGTCATTGCAGCCCTATGGAATGACATTGAGTATCCCTGGTTTAAGCCATTTTTAGCTGGGACAAGTTTTATATAGGCAACTTCTAGTCCAGTCTGTGTGCAGCCATTTAGCCAATTGAATTGAAAGGGCTAGTTTCCTGAGCTGGGTCCATGTATTGCCCTACACTGGCTAGAACAAATTTTAGTTTCATTTTCCAGTGTAAGTTACATTTTCATAGTCAATGTTCAATTTGCAACCTGTTTTACATGCATTATAAATATGTTTATGATTATGAATTGGGTACGTCTACACTTGTTTAAAATAACAATATTTCTTCCACAACTGTAATCTCTGAATATGCTTCTACTCTCTTTTTGATTGATATGGATATTCCTAACAGCTCTTTAAAATATATTGGGAAATACAGTCATAAAATGTTCCTTTTACATAAACTCTGTGCTTTTTATGCTAATTACTATGATGGTGCACAACATCTGGCAAAAATTTTAAATGTATAATATTCTTTTTTAAAAGTGTGACTTGAATTACATGAGGAACATTACTGTGAAATCATTATTTCTTATTTCAAAATATAGTTCAGTGGCATTGTATTTAAGTAGAATTCAGCATGTAGCATAGAATACAAGTGTAGATGAGAACTAATATGAATTATTAACTCGCAAGATAAACATGATGGAGATATGAAGTTGAGAGAGCTGGTGTAAATAAAGTAAACATAAATGAAAGTTTGTTTGCCCCATTGGACATTGCTACAAAATGCTGGACGTTTTTCCAGCCACTTTGCCAATCTCCCAAAAACTATAAATCAGCCATTCTTATTTCCTCCTAGTTTGTTCTTGCAATTCACAGGTTTATTAATACTCTTTCAGTAATGATGTGTTCCATTTGCATACATTTACATTTATTTGCGATTTACAGCATTTATGATACAATTAGTTACATTTCTTTTGTTTTTTTTCCAATTGGAGCACAAGTAGATCAAGTGACTTGGTCACACAGTGTCATTAGTGAGATGTGAACCCACAACTTCAGGGTTTGAGCTGTGAAGTCTTCATTTTCAACTCAAATGCTCCTACAATTCCTATTAGGAAATATGAGGCTGGTCTGTCAAGTCTGAGTTTATCTGACTTCAGATTATGGTGTCAATCCAAAACGGCGACAAACATTGCAAACTTTAGTGAAAGCTGTAGTATTATACTGTTTATTAGCACTTCTTTCTGTTTGTGTATCATTAAGTCAGTCACACACACAGTATGTCCAATGTCTTCCTGTTTGACTGCATAATGCATTGCTCAGTACTTGTCTGGATTCTGAAAGAGTAAGCACAACAAAAGTTTTCCTGGAGGTGTCTGTATCGGTTTTCCAAATGTATTATGTCAACTCGGTAGTGATGTCATTCTCAGCTCTGACATCCGAGGTAAATGGAAAATAGCATAAGATTTCAGCAAACTAATCTCCCAAATTTTTCTGGCATAGTGTGGCCATTTTGGGATTCAGTACTTACCAAACCCTTTAATTAAAGACTAGTTGTAACAACATGTCCTGCTGTCCTTGGAAAGAAGGCTGTAATATTGGATGCATGCCCAGCATTTACAGCTGTAATCACAAAAGAAGGATGAAAAAAATGTATAAATAACTTCTGTGCTTACATGCTTCTATGTATGAAATGCTTGTTGTATATTCTTATATGCTTATACAACTCCTTATTGAATTAAATAACACTAGCCAACCCGCAGCGTAGCATACGCTGCATATTTATTTATTGATGGCTGAACACTTCCAGAAAGACACAGTTATCCAAATGGGGTGGGTTTGAGGATACAATTGTAAGTGATTGAAAAGATGGAACTCTGGAGAGAGCAACATATAAATTGTCCATGACTGAAAACTGGTTTTGGCAGATACAGGCATATCTTTTTGAAAGTTTGGCCCTGTGCCTTATTAATTGTCATTGCAAAGGCCAATCTTACTGGAAATTGTCTGTATGTAAAAGTAAAAGGCAAATTTGAATCTGATGGGGTCAGGGCTATCCGGGGAATAAGGACAGTTTGTGAGGTAGCAGCTGCGATAGTCTTACACTCCAGTACATTGTGGTGAATGGTGGTAACAGAAAGTCTAGTGCCATTACAGAGACCTTTTGCAGGCAGGATGTTTCTGAGAAGCATGATGACTGAACCAATTCTAATTTTGAGTTTATGGGGAGGCATGCCAGTGGGTGTAAGACTATTAAGAAATTCTTCTGGGAATGAAAGTTGACCTGCAGGATCATCTGTGACCATAGTCATGCTCGTGAAAGTCACCTCCTCAGTAGGGATAAGTTTCAGCACTTCTTCATTAAGGTGTAGCAAGTCTTCGTTGGTGATGCTCAATATAGCTCACATGCTGAGTTGTTCAAGAGTGACAGTTGAGAAGTCTATGTCACCATACAGTTGTTGAACAGGATCAGAAATAAAGGAAAACAATGTGAAGGCAATGTCACAGGTGTTCCATTTGTCCTGTCTCCAACATCGGTTGATGGTAGAGTTGGTGGGCTGTGCTCTGTCGTTCGTATCCCATTGTCAGACGACTTGGTGGATTATATATATGCAGCCGAAACCGAAAAGAATAATGAAAAGTCAACGTGGCTCAGAGGTGCATGTGTACTGTAGCAGAGACAAAAGCAACTGACGCGGTGTTTGGTGAGTTGTTGTGTCCAGGCACATGAGCAGGCACTGTGAATGCCTTGAGAGTGTGGGTGGACGCGTGCCGGGGAATAATGAGTATCTATATATCTTTTGTAATGGACAGCTGGGTACCATGCCCGGCAGGGACGCCCCTACTGCAACTGTTCTGGGAGAGCTACCATGGACAGCTCAATACCTCCCCCGGGATGCTTGGTGGCAGCCTCCCTGGCAGACGATGATTCCCCAGCCTGGCACATGGCTCCATGGAGATGGAGTCCTCCACAGCCTGATTGGGGGCTCGGATGGCCGCCAGGGGGAGCTGCATGGAGCCTGCAGCCCGGCTGCTCAAATCTTCAGCCCCACCCGGAAATGCAATTAGGGCCAGGTGATCATACACCTGGAATGCTTCCGGGTGGGGTATAAAAAAGGCCAGCCACCACCACTCGAGAGCCAGAATCGGGAGGAAGAGGACGAGGTTGCCTGGGAGGAGTGGTGGTGCCAAAGTGGAAGGAAAGTGTTGTTTGGTGTGCTATATTTAACTGCTTTTGGGACTGTTTTGGGCCTGTGGGACACGGGGAAGGCGTGCCCCACTGCTGAAGAAAAATAAAAGTGTGTTTTATTTAAGCACGTGCCTCTGCCTCAGTCTGTGCCGGGTCGGGCGCTATATAGCGCCTTTCACACTTCTTAGATATAGAAAGCGACTGAGGCGGTGTTTGGTGAATTTTTGCAGTTTGTGAGTTAGCAGTTGTGATGGTTTTACACTCCAGTACATTGCGGTGAACGCTGGTAACAGTCAGGCGGGCGGGCAGGCAGGTGTTCTCATCCCATGCTCTTCGAGTTGGTGGGCGTGTCTCTGTGAGTTGTCGTCGTATCCCATGGTGTTAGAGTTGTTGGGCGGGGCTTTGTGAGTTGACGGACGTGGCTATGTCTTGCGTATCCCATGGTTGTCTTCCGGCAGTGTGAATGCCTCGAGAGACAGGGTGGCGGTGTTTGGCGAGTTGTTGCAGTTTGTGAGTTAAAAGCTGCGATGGCTTTACACTCCAGTACATTGCGGTGAATGCTGGTAACAGTCAGGCAGGCGGGCAGGCAGGCATTCTCGTCCCATGCTGTTAGAGTTGGCGGGCGTGGCTCTGTGAGTTGTCGTCGTATCCCATGGTCTTAGAGTTGGTGGGCGAGTCTCTGTGTGTTTGCAGGCGTGGCTATGTTGTGCGTATCCCATGGCTGTCTTGCGTGCCCTGTCGGCTTAATGAATTATATATATAGATAAACAGAAAATACTTCCCTATACTGCATATACTATTTTGAGTAAACACTCTCTCTTTATTGGGAATTAGTTTTCCATGCTTTTCTATGTCAAGAATTTCTTCTTTAACTTTTGTTCTCAAGGTTGTCTTAGACCAAATAGCATATGCTTGGCCATGTGTAAAAACTGGTGACAAATAAATACCAAACATATCTAAAGTCTGTCAAGCCATAGAAAAACAGGAAATGGCACATGTGCTTGCACGTCAAAATGTAGTACATAAATGAATGCGGCAATCTGGTTATAAACACAAACATCTGCATTAGTTTTATATTCTATGTTCTTTATGTGGATTGTCCGAATTGGAAGGTCTGATGTTTATGACTATCTACATATTTATAACATTCATTTCTGAATGTTGTGTACTGCAATGCTGGAGGTTGTGTAGCTTTGTTATAGGCAACATATTAACATAAATGTGAAATTCAAATTTGGCAAATTGAAAGCCATACATAGATATAACAATACCATAGCCTTTAAAATCATTTGTTTTTTATCATATGTAGGTGGGACCCACCTGAACTGCGGGAGCTCCACTGTTGCAGTATCTTCTTTCGGGTTTTATAAACCAGGATGGCATCCTGTCAACAAGGCAACGTGCTTGTCCTGGAGAATCTCCTTATGTACTTCATTTTAATAAACAGTCCGCATTGCCCTCCATAACTGCTTGTAATAATTTTTTTCAGTTATCACTGCATTCTTTGCCAACTTTCTGACCTCACAATATAATTCCACAGCATAAACCATCATTTCAGTTCTTCATCTTTTACTCGTTTGTCTTTCATGTTCTATTGTTATCTTTATATGCACATTGTCCTGTTCAAATAATGATTATATATCCTATTAACTTGAAATGTTTAACTTGAAGTTCCACTATTTTCTGATTTCCCGATTTGGAAGATATGAAGAGTTTTGTCCATAATTGATATTTTGTGTTGGATTTCATGTAATACACCCTACATGCATCAGTGAAACCCATCTGAGATGGTAAAATAGATTGTTTTTGTAATGCAGAGAAGTCATTTGATATCCACTAGTGGTTGACCTGATATTATTGGGTTTCTGTTGTTCCTCAAGAATGCTGCTTTAGAACAATCATTCACTTTCAATCAATCGCCTTTAAAGACAGGCTCTAACCTTTTAAAAAGGGACCATACAGACTAAGGTCCCTGAGTGCACATTCTTCAATAACAGTAGATTTACTTACCTTAGTAAATTTAAATGTTAAAATACATTTTTCCTCCAGGCTTGGATGATTTTGTCTGCGTCATCATGAATGACAAAGTAAAATTCCTTTATTCGATTCAAATGCTAGATTTTATGTGCCTTTTTCTTAATTTCCTGCTTTATGACAAAAGAAACTTGTAAGTTGGAAGTGAATTAGTGTTATGAAATGACAACCTTGACGTTGTTTCTGGAACAACAGAAACCTGATAGCATCAGATCTGTTATCCACTGGATGACATTTCCTTATAGAAGTTGATCATTTATTGCCACACTACAAAGATTAAACATTAATGATACATAGTGTCAGTGCATTTGCAATGGTTCGGTTCTATAAGGTTTAAAGTATATTGTCCATATAACTCTGGTTCCTAAATATTTATCCACTTTGATTGAGAACATTCTTGACGTATAATTGATAGAAATAATTAAATCACGGTGTTTTGCACACAACACAAATTTCGAAGTTAGTTTTGTGTGGCTATGTGGCTTTGCATTAGTTGGTCAGATCTGTGTGCAAAGGTGACAGTTGCACTATTCCATTCATTATTTATTTTTTAAACCTGTCCATTGACACTCTTATGTTAAGGATGGAAATTGTTCTATCAAAACAAACAACGGAAGTAGTGACAGTAAAATTAAACTGGAAGTTTGAAACAAAAAAAAAAGATAATCAGAAATGTAAAATCAAATAATCAGAAATGTAAGACCAAACCCCATGATCATTAGCATCATCGAATAATCCCAAACCACTTTTCCTAGTAAAGGTCAAAATGGTAAAGGGTCAAGCAGGTCAGCACCAATTTCCCTGTCTGCAGCTACAAATTTGAGGTCTTCTTGGGAATTGTCAGGTGTTCCCAAGCCAGCTGAGAAATATAATCCCTCCAGTCTATCCTGGGTCTGCCTGTGCAGTGCATCACAGCTTTCTGTGTATGGGGCTGCATAGCATGTTGACAACTGTCCACCACTGAAAGTAACTACTGTGGGCAAGTAAGTGTCAGAACTGGATAAAGAGCAATGGAAGAAGATAGCCTGGTCTGATGAATCATATTTTTTTTTAGATCACTTGGACAGCCAGGTGTATGCGTGTGTAGTTTATCTGGGCAAGAGATAGCAACAGGATTCACTATGGGGAAAATGGCAAGCCAGCAGAGGCAGTGTGATACTCTAAGCAATGTTCTACTGGAAAACCCTGGGTTCATTCATTCATGTGGATGTTACTTTGACAAGTACCACCTGCCTAAAGACTGTTACATCTGTTCATCACAATGGCATTCTGTGATACCGTATTCCCTGATGACAGTGGCCTTTTTCAGCAGGATAATGCATCCTGCCACACTGCAGAAATTGTTCAGAGTGTGCCTTTTTGAGGAACATGACAAAGAGTTCAAGATGTTAACTTGACAACCAAATTCCCCAGATCTCAATCCAATGATGGAAAAAAACAGTCTGAATTATAGGGGCCCCACCTCACAACTTACAGGACTTAAAGGATTTGCTGCTAATATCTTCAGAGATGAGATCTTGTGGAGTCCAGGCCTCAACAGATCAGAGCTGGTTTAGTGGGCATGAGGGGGTGTGACACAATATTAGGTAGGTGGTTTTGATGCTGTGGTTGATCACTGTATCTTTTCATACTTCTTCTTTTGGACGGGATTATCTAACACACCAGGTGGCTATACATTCAGAAAGAAAAGGTGCTATTGGGAGACATTCTAAATTTCAGCTGTTACTTTCCTTCCACTCTCTCTATTCTTTATGCTCTGTTTATTAGAAAATTATCTGCAGCAGCTAAGTTCACAGATTTTAGTAGTATCATGACTGCTTCTATATCTCATGTTCAACATTGCTGCATCGAGGTAGAGTTTATGCATAGCAAGTTGCGGAGTCCACTTATTTTTAGCTCATATTCATAATGATAATGGTTACATTTGTACATTTTCAGACACTGAGCCAGAACTGAGCATCTCCTGGAATGGATGATAAGTACAGCCATAAAAAGAAATAGTTTAATTAATGAGAGCTGAGAGTTGTCAGTATATCTATAATAAGCAGTACAAAATGCTTTTGAAACATTCTCCTTATTAAGAAACCCCCAAAGAGTCAACTTTTGCAACTTTAGTGCAGGTCTTGTTTCATTCAAGGAACAATTCAAAGATGCCTAATGGCATTAGCAGGCAGATGGAAGCTATAAAATAAAACCCCATGCATCAGATGAGTGAGACTATAGCTGGTAGTTCAGCTCAAGTCAATGACTGTGTAAAGAGAAGAGATGCAAGTGTTTAGAAGTAAAATTCTGGAGAACTGCTGGTGAGGAAGTGGGAATTTTTAATCCACATGAGGTGTATAGTTTTATTGGCTGATATTCATCTTTACAGAAGGTGTGCACATATATTTTATAGTCAGTTTGTCAGGGTACATGGCTGCCAGGCATCAGACAGATTACATACCTGTCAGAAATGTTTCTACAGAAAATGGCTAATTAAAAATGACGTCCTCTTGTGTATGTTGTAGCATCATAAAGGCAAGCTTTTATGCAAATAACTGGGCAGATAAATACAATGTAGTACATTCGATGGATTTTATCTCCTGGTTTTATCAAAAAATGCAAAAAAAAACCACTCTTGTTCTTTGACCTCTGTTTTTATTATAGTATTTACATATTTATCTTAATATTTACAAATCTATTTATATAGCTTCTGTAAAATTTTAACTTCCCCTTGGTATCAAATCTTTCTCTCTATCAATCTGTCTATCTATCTATCACATTGTCCTGGAGTGCCGCTTTATTATACCCTACTTTACTCTGGAGTATTTTTCACAGGAGGCATAAGAGCGGTGCCATCAGGAAATAACTCAAGTCAAATACTGCACTGAGCTGTATCTCATCTGGAGAATGCCCAAGCTTTAGCTTGCAGGGTTCCAAATGGATAACCACTATCAACCTCCTTGAAAATATGTTCCCAATTCGGCAATAAGAAGATGATTGAGTAACCCATTTCTGTGGGCAATGAAAAGGGACAGAGAATAAAGAATACTGATACCATTGAAATAATTGGTCAAATAGAGCACATGTTTTCACAAAACAGTGTAATTTCTTATTCCTTTATATACTACGCTACAAAGACATTGTTATAATTATGGTTTTATTTTTAGCAATAAGCCCAGCAAAAGGAAAGTTAAGTGTACACTGTTTTTCTTTGGTAGGTAGGTTATGAATTGAATATTAAATTCTTAATACCCAGTCTGAAGCATATGCTATCATGTTTAATGTTTCAAGCATATGATTATTAATCTCTTTCACGGGTCAAAATACCACTTTATAGTATTCATAAATTATAAAAGCTTCATAAACTGAAGCATTTTTTCAGTGTTAAACTGTTGTCATCTTAAGAAATAATGTTAAAAAGAGATATTTTGGGTACAACAACAATCTTGAAAAAGATACAGAGATAAAATTTACTACCTTCTTACAGAATACTGTTATTGTGGAGAAACTCCTGAGAAACACCACATATAAAATGTGGCAGGTTCCCAGATATAATAAAAATAAAAGGCGATGCTTAATCAGATTAAGTTGTTGCTTGAGACCACTTATGACTCCATGCACAGCAGATGACCATAGTAAGTATTCATACTTTATGTACAGTATATGTTTAAATTAATTCACTATGTAAAGTGAATTTAATTACATAAAATTTTAACTATTTATTTATTTAATACATTTATTTAATACTAATTTTTAATTTTAAAATTGGATGCCATCATGAACAATCCCCTCCAGTAGAGTGCTTTTATCCACAGGCTCATTCTGCCACAGTGTGCTAAGAAGCACCTCTTGGGTTCTTTTCTGCCCACTGCTTCTACCCAATTTACTTAAGTTTCTTTCTTTCTTTCTTTCTTTCTTTCTTTCTTTCTTTCTTTCTTTCTTAGTTCATTGATTGGATGTATTATCTGTCCTGCTGGTCTGTATTCTTCTTTTATGTTTCTTCTGCTGTTTACATTTGAATTTCCACTTGAAATTAATAAAGTTTATCTAATTTAATCCAATTTAGCTGACAAATTTATTCAGAGTGAACCTTTTAGCAGTGTGGTGGATTGCCGGCATTTTACTCCGGCCCTCACCCCCAGGCCGCCAGGAGGAGCTCTCCGGACAGCATGATCGTGCCCCGAGTTCCAGCAGGGCCTCATGGACTTTGTAGTTTGTATACACAGCCCTGCTGGATACCTTGGGGGCCACCGGGAGTCGCTGTAGGGGGGCTAGTAGGCTCTTATGTGCCCTATAACCCGGGAGTACGTCACGGTCACGTGACAGGAAGGAACGACGTGCTCCCGGGGTGAAGAAAAGAACTGTTTACCCTGACCCGGAAGGAATACGGACTTGTGGGTATTGGAACAGAGGCACCTCCGGGTCAGGGTGTATAAAAGGACTGTGGGAAAGCCCAGACGCTGAGCTAAGCTGGGAGGTAGGAGGGCGAAGTGTCTGGGCGAGGAAGATTGGTTAGAGAGAGAAGACAATTGTGTTTATATGAGTGTGGAGTGGAGGGTGCTTGGTGCACTGTGTAACAACAAAATAAATAGTGATTACACTTTTACCTGGTGTTCAGAGTGGTACCTGAGGGTGTTAGAGGTGGCTCCACGCCTCTACTGCGACACTGGCGTAGTCGGCAGGATTCTCTGGCCGTCTGTTGGCAGAGGATCTGCATTAAAAATAAATATTGTGTCTGCAGACAACCCTAAGAAGGTCCCTCGTGAACGCATGGAGTTGCAAACACCACCCACTACGGAGAGCGCTGCAACCGTGAGCCTAGCTAGACTTCAGACCACAATGGGGAAGAAAACCGGGAAAAAGAAGGACAGTCCCAACTGGGTGAAGAACATGACAGCTGCCGAGTTGGCCTGGACTCGCCTGACTGGGTGTGAGGAGGACCGAGAGCTGATAATGGCTGAAGAAGCCCGAAGGGAGCAACAGCAGGAACGCTGTCAGCCATCGGCTGCGCCGGAATCCCTAACCAGATTGGGGACACCGCTACCACGTCTGGAGGTATGTGCCGGGAAAATGCCCGAAGTTTCGGGCATATTTTATTCATGTTTTGCAGAAACAAACCTCCAGAGAGCAGACGGTGCGTCGAATGCCTGCCTCATACCTCACCAAGATGGCCGCGATACCCAGAAGGCAATACAGGCTAAGAGTCGGAAAGCGGTCAGCCCATTCGAGGAAAGCAGCCATGTGACCTCGCGAGATGGACGCTGGGAAGAAGGTCAACAGCGGAACGTGAGTGAGGTCAACTTTTCCCCGACCGTTTCAAGCTCCCTGAAGGGGAAGAGGGCGGCGAGCGAAGCAGCGCCAACATTAAATAAAGGAAAAGAGGGGCGGGATGTGACTGAAGGATCTGCCGTTAAAGAAAAAAAGGCAGATCTCAGTCGGCTCGGAGTAGCCAGCCGTCCCTCTAAGGACTCCATTTCCCAGAAGCCTTTGCGCAGCCCAGCCGAGCACGTGACAGGGATGGACGTGCTCATTGGTTCCCGGCCGGCAGGTGAGAAAAATAAGGAAGTGAACTTACCTCCGGCCGAAGTAACTAATTATATGATTGTACGGGATCTCGAAGAGGTGCTCGAGCCCGTAATGGGTTTCTTTCAGGGGATCGAGGACCTGAAGAGACATTTGGAGGAGCTGGGAGTCACAGTCGAAGCGCCACTAAAAGGACTGCAGGAATTCCTACGGCGACCGGGGCGAGAAGCTCCTATGATGATTGATGCGAGAATACAGGTGAGTCCTGCCTGTTTCGTATATCATAAGGGGACACAGTGTGATTCGGCACCGCGTTTAATAAGTAGCGGCTGCCAAAGCACTGTGAACCTGACACTTGAGCGTGGCACAATGACTGAGTGGTCGGCGGGAGAATCTGACGAGCCGGGGCATGCGTGTGACATGGCCTTCCGGAGCGAGTCGCCACTCCAGACCCCGACCGGCGTAATGAAGGAGTTGTCAATAGGTACTGGAGGGGCGGAGGAAGTGCCAATTAAACCGGGGCAGCTGGAAAGTGCTGTTACCCGGAGCGATGTGGTGCTAATGACGCCGCCTCCTAAATTGCATAGGACAACGGGCGTGCAAACAGCAAAGAGGCTCTCTCTTCTCCATAGAGAGCCTCACGCTGTGCACAAGCCCCAGAGAAAGCAGGAGATCCCCGAAATAAAACGTGGGTCTCCTGACAAGGTAAAGAAAAGGGCGGAGAGCAGCAAAGCAGCTGTAAACCCCTCCTTAGCAGAGGAAAGAGTGGAGCTGAGTGAATTCCCAAGGTGTTTCAAGTCACAGGGAAGAAGACAACTGGGAGGACAAAGGCGTTGTTACAACTGCCATCAGCCGGGCCACGTTTGGCTTACTTGTCCTCGGAGGACAGAGGAACGGAGGGACAGACGATACACCGTTCCCCCTAGGTTCTCCGGGGAGTCTAGACAGCACAGCCAAAGCCCGACTGACGCGTCCTCCTGGAAGAGGACGTCCCTCTCGGGGATCGACGCTCCGCCCCAGTTGTCATCACTAAGGGGGGGGGGAACTGTGGTGGATTGCCGGCATTTTACTCCGGCCCTCACCCCCAGGCCGCCAGGAGGAGCCCTCCGGACAGCATGATCGTGCCCCGAGTTCTAGCAGGGCCTCATGGACTTTGTAGTTTGTATACACAGCCCTGCTGGATACCTTGGGGGTCACCGGGAGTCGCTGTTGGGGGGGCTAGTAGGCTCTTATGTGCCCTATAACCCGGGAGTACATCACGGTCACGTGACAGGAAGGAACGACGTTCTCCTGGGGTGAAGAAAAGAACTGTTTACCCTGACCCGGAAGGAATACGGACTTGTGGGTATTGGAACAGAGGCACCTCCGGGTCACGGTGTATAAAAGGACTGTGGGAAAGCCCAGACGCTGAGCTGAGCTGGGAGGTAGGAGGGCGAAGTGTCTGGGCGAGGAGGATTGGTTAGAGAGAGAAGAGAATTGTGTTTATATGAGTGTGGAGTGGAGGGTGCTTGGTGCACTGTGTAATAACAAAATAAATAGTGATTACACTTTTACCTGGTGTTCAGAGTGGTACCTGAGGGTGTTAGAGGTGGCTCCACGCCTCTACTGCGACAGCAGGGAAGACAAGAATGTGGTCAGGAGCGGGATGAAACTTTTGCGGAGAGCAGATGAAAGTGGGCACAACTGGGCAGAAATGAGATGGAACTATGTCAGGAATTTTGACAGGAGCAGCCAAAAGTGAGATTAAAAAATCAATACTGTGTATGCCTCTACATGTAAGTTTCAGAAATATAGCCTATTGAGTCTCGATTTGAAATGCTCATAAATGATCATAAAATATCCTCATTAGTCTAGTGCCCATCTAGAGATGCCTTCTGATTTTTTTCTTCATTCTAATGTATAAAGAGCATCCTGTTTTAGTGACTAAGACATGTCACATGTGACATGTGGAATTCTGTTCAGAACTGAGCTACACTTTAATTTAGCCAATGAAAGCTTTTATCACATCATGGGTGGAAATTTTTGAAAAGACCTTAAATCTTTGCCAAAGCAGCCTAAAATCTTGCCATATTAAAGCAGTTACGTGTCTTTTATTAAATATGTGTCAAGATTTAATAAAAGCAGTTCATGTTATGAACTGAAAATATGTCCATTAGAGTTTTCAATTAACAGATTTCTATAAATAACAAAATGCACCAAGTTAACAAAACAGTATTCAGCTCCCAAAATGGTTCATTTCCACCGTAATTAAGGATGACCTTATATTAATTATTTTGTAACTTCTGTGAAGGTCATCTGCCATTCCTAAAGTGATTCACGCTTATTTGAGCCTGCACATTCACTAATAGCCGATCAGGATTTATTTTAGATTTAGTCACCTCTATTATTTACTGTAGCTATTCCGAGGACCATGACAAATTGTTTGCTGCATTATCCCATGGACAGAAAGAACATGCTAGTTGTTTTAAATTAAAAGTAATTCAACAAGCAAGTAAAAGGAATAGAAAGCCATTTGCACGCATTTGGCCCATAATAATTACCAAATTCACTCAAAGTATACACTGAATGTAAATAGCTCTTTTCAAGCTTGGACAACTCCTTAATTTTTATTAGTAGAGATACTTTGCTTGTTTTCTCATTCATGTGTGGTATACATTCAAATATCCTGATGAAACAATTTCTAGCTGATTTTAAGATACGAGTACTATTTGCTTCTAAATAAAACATATTTTAAAGATAAATGTAAAATTTAGATACTTAAGTTTGGAACATATTAGTTTGGCACAAAAATTGGTGATAGGAAATGGATACAGCCCTAAGCGGCATGAACCACTGTGACACCATGCAGCCACTTCTTAAAATAGTATTAAATAATTCAGAATCTTAATTGTTTCTTTATATTAATTTTAATCATACCTTCAAAGTGACATTATTAGTAAATGTATAAATAACAGGGCAGCACAGTATTGTAGTGGTTAGAGCTTATTTACAGATCCAGCATTCAGTGTTCAGATCACGTCCATTGCTTGTGTGGAGTTTTCAAGTCTCCCAAGTTTTCCTCATAAATACATCCAGACTTGCTGGTTAGGCTGACTGGTTATTCCAAATTGACAATGCACGCATATGCGTGGCATTGAGCTACTGCAACAAATTAAGAATCAACTTTCTTCTAATACGATTTTCATTCTAGTTTTAGGCTACCATCTTCTTGGCTAACTACTGGTAATGTTCCTTAATAGCCTGTTTGAAATGTTACCACTTTTCAATGAAGGCAGCCACTCATTTGATATCCAAACTTATGCTAATATCTACAAAAGAAGTCATAAATTCTTGGCAATTTCATCCTGTCTTTCTGAAGCTCCTATTGCTTTGTGCTATATTTTGTCAGGTTTTGTTACATGGCAGGACTTAACTTCTAGTCAATAAACATGTCAGATTTAATGACTGCAGTTACTGAATCTTGTTGCCACTTATGGTGTCAGGTATGTCATTCGGAATCACAGGGGTGACTGATTACACAATTCCCTTGTGACTTTTCATCATCTGTTCCAAGTTTTATTTTGCACCACCTAGGTAGCACAATGTCACCTCATTTTGGCAGCCTATTAACATGAAGCCTGCAAGAGTAAACCACACTCTCAGCCCATTTACTTTGTATTTCCATTTAGATGTGGTAATACAAACACAAAGCACTGAACAGACATCTGTACTGGCTTTAAAGTTCAATCGGTTTATTCTCCACACAGTCCAAAACACTTGCTTTTCTTTGATACTTGAAGCTCACAATTTTCCTCAATGTTTGTGAGCATTGGATGCAGTTAAGAGCTCATTGGCTATTAAATATTACAGACACAGGAGATAATTGGAACACAACCAGATGAGGAGTGTATGGTATTTATTACGTGTTCACTATCTGGCATTTTGGATCCCCATGACCCCATAAGGCATGCCTGTCAAACGTGCATGTATCTTGTACCTGAAATATGAAGAGTCAAACAGTAGAGTACCCATCAAAGCTGAGCTGTCAGATGTTTTCTCAGTACACATAGGTGTGTGAGAGGACTGTGTGTTACCATTACTAATCTTGTGAATGCTAACAAGTTTTATTACCAAATGTGGAATCCATTTGGCTAAAGACAGACCTCCTGTATGCAGATGATAATGCAGAGGCCGCCAGCGCCCTCCCCAACATCCATAATGCATTACATCCATTCAGACTGAAGATAAATGCAGACAATATAGAGGTGTTAAAGACATATGGCTTGCATTTAGAACGGGTGCATGAATTTAAATGTCTTGCTGCATTATAATCAGAAAACTGTAATGTCAGCTGAGGTACAAAACAGGATACTGCTGCAATTGCTTTCAGTAATTCCATGAAGCCTGCGATAGAAATTACTATCTCAAAAAAAGATGTAAATCTTTTGATGAATGGCCCTCCTAATACTTCTTTATAGTACACAATAATGGATGGTCCTACATAAAGCCAACATAAAGTTTTCAATGAGATGTCTTCACCAGATCTTAAGGTAGACACTGCATGGATGCTGAGAAAATGAAACACACTGCTACAATTTGCTGACCATATCAGAGGAGATACAATAATATCGACTGCATTCGTTTGGGCATGTATGCCTATTGTAGAACACTGTTTCCCATACAAACTATTATGGTGGTCCCGACTCAAAAAGTGAAAAGTTATATGCACTGTGAATAAGGCGCTATATAAGCATCCGACCCGGCACAGATTCACACTGAGGCACGTATAAATTGTACACAAATCTTTTTATTTTCTCTTCAGCCATGGAGCACGTCTTCCCCATGTCCCACAGGCCCAACACAGTCCCACAAGCACTTAACACAATCAACACAAATAAATCTTTTTCTTCACCTGTGGGGCACGTCTTCCCCGTGAACCCCACAGGTATAACACAGTCCCAAAGACCTCTTTATAATGACAGCAATCCTTCTGTTGGCACCACCACTCCTCTCAGACACCTCATCCTCTTCCTCCCGATTCTGGCCCTGAGTGGTGGTTGCTGGCTTCTTTTATGGCCCTCCCGGGAGTGCTCCTGGTGCTTGCTCACCTGTTCCCAATTGCATTCCCCTGTGGGCCCAATGATTAGACCAGCTGGGCTTAACTATCTCCGCCTCGCCCCCTGGTGGCCATCCCAGGTCCCCACAGGGTTGTGAAGAACTCCATCTCCCATAAAACCCTGTGGGAAACTGAGGCATCATCATTAACCAGGGAGGCTGCACCAAGTTTTTCCTGGGGAGGTTTTGAGGAGTCTATGGCTGCTCCCCCGGAATACAAGTAGAAGGGACGTCCTGGCCGGGCATGGACCCTGGCCGTCCTCCACAGCACCAAAAAATTAGAGCAAAGCATGTAAAGGAAGACTTCAAAATAAGACTTACAAAAGAAAGAGATGTGGGCTGCTACAGGAAAAAGTATTAACTGAAAATGATGATGATGATGATGATGTATGAGTGCAGATGTGTGCAAGAGTAGACCCTGCAGTAGACTAGTCCATGATTGTATTTTGACATGTCAACGACCTGGCAGAAAAAACTTTTTCAGCACGACATGAAGATGCATGTAGGAAAACAAAAAAAAAGGGTTCAGGAGTAAAATGAAACCAAAGCCCAAAACAAGAGACAAAGTTCAAGGTCAATGGAACAAGCAAGGGGTCGAAACCGAAAGCAACACACAATTAGAGTTTACACAAGGCTTTTTGAGAGTTTTCATATCTGTAGATCAGATAAAGAAATTACTTCCTACCTGTCCCTTGAACAAGTTGCCTCCATTAGGCATAGGTTACAACCTCAGGGGACATACCTTTAGAAATGCAGGGAAGTTGCCCTAACAACGGGATTACAAAATGGCAGCTATTGAGGACCTAAAATGGAATCCGAAAACAAAATTTAAACCATTATGAATATCAAGCAATTAATAAAAGGAACAGAAACCTTCACCTCAAAAACCTCCAATATAAGTATAAAATTATACAAAATAATCAGCATAAAATTAAATCATGACACACTAATTGTTGCAATCATATATTCCAGCCGCATGTGATCGTGAATTGGATTATGTGGGTTTGTTGTATTAAACTAATTACACAATGCCCTAAATGTTAATTACATAATAGATAATACTTTATATTCAACAGTGCAGTTCACAGAAATGTAGGCATAAGATAAAGATGAGTAAAACAGTAAAGCATAAAGGATATTAATTTTAGAAGAGCAATAAACAAAAAACAAGTTTAATTATTGGAAATGAATGTTCAGACTCAAGCAGCTTTATAAGCAGATTCTGGAGGAGAATTCTTAAGGAAGAATAATGAAAGCTGAACGACCTCTTATTTAGTATAGTGTGGTGCATGTGTACATTAGTGGCAAGTCCACATTTATAGCACGTAAGTTGTTGAACATGTTTGTAAGAAGTAAGCAGCTTAGGTAGGTATTCTGGAGTGTCTGCATTCAGAGCTTTTTTCAAGGAGATAACGTTGAAACAACCAGCTTAAGGGGTTTATGGTATTTACGTGTCAGGAATCTAGCAGATGTATTTTGAACCAACTGTACTCTGTTGATACATCTTCTGGAAATGTGATTGAGGAAAGAAATGCAGTAATTCAACTTATTGTTAATAAAGGTATGTAGTTGCAAAATTATTTATATTTATATTTTTATATTACAACTGATTTATATTACAACTGTGTATGTTTTAAAAATTACAAGCAGCTCTAACTTTAGACCAAATTGATCTGTATCAAAACCAACAAGCAATCAATGAGTTAACCTAGAATACAGAATTCAGAATAAATGATAGCTGATCCAGCAAACCCCAGATTACTAAAATAGTTGAAAAATAAAGAAGACACTATCTGAATATGAAATCTAATAAACTTGGAACGTGGAGGAAAAGGCTGCAAATTTTTTTTTCCTGAAGGAATAGACATTATTGGGGGCTTACTGATATTCCGAGACAGTACTAAGTCTGGAGATAAGGTTTGAAGGTCACCCACATTCTAACCAAACTCACATCCTACTTGTAAAGAGTCTACATTATGAATTCCCTAAAAATAATCATTTAAAAAAAATTTAATTCCTCACTTTGTTCCTGTGCTGCTGCTGTTTATGGCAGAGTTGTTGTGTTTTTAATTTTACCATGATAAAGTACTGCCTATCTGTCTGTTTGTCTGTCTTTGAAGTTTATTACTTCATTTGTTAACCAAAACTATCAAAATCATCAACACATTCAATTCATGTATGTGTGTCATATGTACAGTATAGCTCCATTTACCCAAAATTACTAAAGTTCTGCAGCTTTAGTTTGCTTCATGGAGTTTTATCAAAGTGTGAATCGTTGAAATAATTCCATTTTTAAAAGCTTTAGTAAAAATTCAAAGCAAAACAGTTCACACAAATATAGAGAAATAGAAAAGTCCTTGTTTAATAAAAAATTTATCGTGTTTGTTTCTCTAAATTTGCTCATATAGTCAAACCATTTCTAAACAGTCAGAAAACTGTATGCCTATCCCATTTACAAACTGCAAATGGGTCTATCAGTCCATACTACAAATGAGACAAATTCTAAATTGACTTAATTAACACTGTATTACAGGTATAGCCCAGAAGGTTCTATTTCACGTTAACTACAGGGGATAAAGGCTATAATATAATCTATAGAATTGAAAGAAAATTATATTCTATTCAAATTAAGCAAATATTAAAATGAGTTTCACTTAAAGCATTAACTTTCCAAGATTGGCTCTTACATACAGTATCTGACTCTCTGTAAACAGCACACTATGGGGCTATTCAAGGACCTTTTGCTACACTAAACATCTTGGGACATTGATACATACTGTATGTTCTGGGAGTACCCTCCCATGCTTGTCTTCTGGTCTGCAGTTTCCAGTTTTCCATTCTCTTTTCTGTCTGTTAGCTGCCCCTGTAACCAAAAATCTTTTTCCTCTTAGATCAGTCTTCTGTTTATCTTTTCTATTTCTTTTTAGTAGCCTCATGCTAGAAATCTCCACACTTTCTCTCATTTACTGTATGGAAATCTATTCCTTTTATTTTTCTGTAGCACTCAATGATGCTAATTATCAGGTCATTTTGCTAAAGCACTGAAAAAAATGTCAGTGGTGTGACTTTTTGATGGCAAGATGGCCGATGATTGTAGAGTTGCTACAATGCCTCTTTACTCTTGATGTTTCTTCTTTTTTCTCTTGATGGTCTAATGTGAATGACTACATTTTCTTCTGTAACAGGCTCATGCGTCCTTTTGCTACCGCCTTTCAATTTCTCTTAACAGAGGGCTCAGCTTGGGGGTAGTAGGATGGGGAGTGTTTGTTGTAGTTTTAGTGGGTTGATGATTCTTTTATTGTTTTTATTATTTGTTTAAATTCGTTTGACTTGTTCTGTACTTTCCCAGAATGTTATATTAATAAATGTAATCATATATGTTTACTTTCTCATGGATAAGCTCATGGCCTCTGAGTTTCAATCCATGAACAGTAATTAGATGATATCAGCTCACACTAAGTTCTCTTATTGCCTGAAATTCATTACACAGTGGTGCTCTTATATCAGTGGTTCCCAACCTTTGTTCTACACCTCTAGTAAATGTTTGATATTTATTTCCACCCTCTACAAAAGTAATGCCACATTTGAAGATGAAGAAATAAAGTTTCTAATTTTTAAACCACAAAGTGAGCCTCTTTTATCTCTGCTTTTAACTTTTAGCTTTTAACTCTGTGCATAAAATTTAAATTTAAGTTTATCAATTTGTCTTTATAAATCTCAATCTTGCAAATGTGTCCCCTGTGAAGCATAGATCTGGGGGTTGGGTATACTGCAAGGCATCCAGCGCCATGAGGAAATGTCACATGATCAACAATCGAAAGGTCTGAGGGATTGGAGACTCCCATGAAGCAACGGGTGCTGGCACACTGCTAAGCAATGAAACAGTCGATGAGCTTTGTCCCCTGATAGCAGTCTGTTCTGCTATCGGCTGCTATCATTAGTATTGGTATGATGAAGAACTTGGGGTGAAAGAGTGGGTGCTGGGTATCCAATGGGTTAGCATGTTTTACTACATAGTAGTTTTTTCCATTTATTTTTGATTTGATTTGATATATTTTCTTAATCTCTGAGGGGAAATTGTCTTTTCACAAGAACTCTGGGGGTCAGAGCACAAGGTCATCTATTGTACAGCACCCCTGCAGCAATTTTCAAGTTAAGGGCCTTGCTCAAGGGTCCAACAGATTAGGAATCTATAGTTTATCCTTAAATCACTCTCATGTAAACTTTATAAAAATGCCCCCACCATCCAGTCTGAATCATCTGCAAGCAAGGCAGAGAAATTTATTATCCACACACTGTATATGTCAGATGCCTTGAAAATGACAGCACAGATGCTCATACAGGCTGATGCAAAAAAAAAAAAAAAAGGATACTGTGTACTGATTCTGTGGTCCAAAGATTCACATGGGAAACACTGACAGCCATGGTAGCGACAGACACCAACAGTGGTGGGCCAGCTGACTGAATAATATTATTTCCAGAATTTCCATGGGCTCCCTTTGGCTTTAATTAACTTTAAACTCTGGAAACAGTGTTATCAATTATAGAGGACAGACTAAATAAGAACATACAGAAGCAACTGATTGCCCTACCCTCATAGTGTCCATCTGCTTAAAAAGCCTCCTCACAGGTAATTAGAAGAACACTGGAGTCTTACACTTGGAGCTGAGTAGAATACCATTTCAGGTGACATTGTAGGAAAAGACAATGAAATTTAATACACTGCGTATTTGGGAGCTGTTAAAAATGCATCATTTGAATAAATTAAATCTGAAACTTTTTCATCTTTTGGATAGTGTAGCAGAAAAAGAATATGTGTGTTTTTCATCTCTGGAGAGCTTTAGTTAAAGATTTATATTTTTCAGCAAACTCTTTGGAGTTAACACCTTTCTAGACAATTAACAGATTTCCCCACAGTCTGTTAGATTGGCAGTGTGAAAAGTAAGAATGTTCTGCACAGCTTGCAGTCAGAAGCCAACTGGGGCAGAGATGTACGAAGAGAGGAAACTGGCTTTTCTGATTAGCTAAAGATAGAGCTGACTGTGCTTCAAACAGATAACATCTCTAAGGCAGGTGTAGTGGTTCATGACTATCTTATATAGTATACTGGTCACAGAAATACTTTTAATTCAGTCCAGAAAACCTGCTGCACCTTCATGAACAGTAAACTTCTTTGCAATTTGTTGCAATTGTTGCCCCTATTTTCAAATGACATTTGAATCCTATATTTTCTTGGTAAATAAACATTTTATGCTTTAGCTTGACATAAGGTGTTATAGTAAAGGAAATATATAATACGTGGAATATCATTGCTCTGGGTACAACAGAATCAGGGAAGAGACTACAACTTTTAACAAACTGATACTGGGTTTTGTTTATTATCAAAGTAATTGCAATTTGACAGGGTGTAAAGTGTACTTGTAGTGGAAATTAAATGTTCTTTAAAGTGAAAGCAGAGTGAAGTGTATTATTAGTGCAATCTGGTTTTTGGCTCACTCCTAATATTTAGTTTTTCAAATGTGACCAAATGAAAATGCCCCTGTGCCCTGTTGTTTATAAGGTGCCATCTTGATCACCGTGATTACCTGCTGTGAAGGAAATTGAGGTCAAAGCCTGTATGGATGGGACTGAACCACATCCTGGAAGGGAGACCAATCTTAACCTGTCTCAGCAGAGCTACCAGAAAGTGACAGAGTCAAGCAAGTCTACAATATATTGGAAGGGAAGAGAAGAATAAAAGTATGTACATTACCCACCCTTATAACTAGTGGCATCAATGGGACATTCCATTCAGAATGAATGAAAGTGAAAGTGGACTAGATGATCCAAGGGGTTTTACAGGGCCTTGTCAGGCCCAGAGGTTCTTCAGAGAAGACTAGAAGTGACCTCAGAAGTATTCCGAGGATCAGAATTTATACAGCCACTCACCATAGGTCCAAGAAGCTTGGAACTGGAAGATAAGTTTTGGACTGGGGCTCACCTAACCAGAATTTTTCAAGAAAGGAAAGGAATGGAGTGAGTGTTTCTGGTAAGAGTGGATCAGCTGTGCAGCTTGATCCTGGACTTCCTGACAGGGAGACAACAAGTGGTAAGGATTGGCAATGTCACCTCCTCCACACTGACACTCAACACTGGTGACCCCCAGGGATGTATTTTCAGCCCCCTGTTGTATACCCTGTTCAATTACATTTGCAGACGACACAACCATTATTGGCTGCATATCAGATGGAGACGAGTCTGCGTATAGAGCAGAGGTGAGAACCCTGACATCATGGTATCAGGGCAACAACTTCCAGCTCAATGTCAGCAAGACCAAGGAGCTCATCATGGACTATGGGAAATTGCGGGGTGGGGGGCACGCCTTCATTCATATTAAGGGAACAGAATTGAAGAGAGTCAGTTGTTTTAGATTCTTGGGCATCAATATCAGTGAGTATCTAAGCTGGCTGCACTATATAGTGGGTCTTTTTTTAGGTCAACTGATGAGGTATAGCATGGACTCCAAAATACTTCCCAATTTCTACCGAGAGTATTCTATCTGGTTGTATCACAAACTGGTATGGCAGCTAAATGCTCTGGAGCACAAAGCTTGACAGATGGCAGTCAGATGGGTGCAACACATCACTGTAAATGAGCTACTCAGTCATCCAGAACCTCTACAGATAGTACTGAAGCAGGAAGACACAGTGGATCCTCTCTCATCTCAGCCATCCCAGCCATAGACTCTTCATGCTCACAACATCTGGCAGGTGGTACAGGTATATCCAGTCCCACACCAGCAGGTTCAGAGACAGTATCTACCCACAAGCCATCAGACTACTGAACTGCTGAAAACCGATAACTTTGACAACAACAGTCATTTTAAAACTACTGGTCACTTTTAGACTTACCTTCTATACATACAGTACAGTATATACTGTATATATATCTAGAACTTACATATACATGCACTACACTGCTTTCTTCTAGAGATATTTAATATTTTACTATGCACCTTGCTATTTTATTCTTATTATTTTTACTTTTTTTTATTAATATTAAGTGTAATTTTACTGTGTAATTTGAGGGGGCTCTGAGTCCAATAATTTCATTATTTGTAACAATGTTCCATTGTTATCTGAATATGACAGTAAACTTGAAACTGGAGCAGCTAAACCACAGGCTATAAGGGGTACTAACTGTTGTATTAAGTAGGCCTAGAGAAGCTCTAGAGTGTGTATTACCTACCCCTATTATGGTAGAAATTAAAATATTAATTAAAGGAAGAAACCTATAAGTTTGATAAAACCTCTTTTGCTCAGAAACCAGGTAGGAGAAAACTTGTCCATTGCATTCTTTATTCACATTTAGTAAATGCCAAAGAGGGAGCATTCATCACAGCAGTCTGTTACAAAATGATCAGAATGCTCAAAGAAATGATTGCAGAGGTCTATTTTATAAACAACTGATAACAATACTTACTGTATTAATGCATACCTTTAATTGGTTTACACCCAAATGACTTATTGAAATAAGTCTGTTGTACCACACTCTTTTTCTTCTCATATGTATAATGTTTAGCTATTACCCTTTAAATCTCTGTGTATATGACAACTGTCCAGTCTTGTTGCTTACAGGACATCTGTTTATCTCTTAATCATACATTTGGTGCATTACATCAGCCTTCTCCTGGTACATTCTTGTCTTTGTTGTTCACTTGAATTTTATCTGGTTTCCTGATATGCCTGAACAGGTTTCTGACATTTATTAACTCTTTATATTTCTCAGATAGACACAGTACTATATTTTAACAAGGAGAGCATAGCAAAATACTTAACTATTCCTACTCCCAAATTATTCTCTCACACTATTGCTTTTTGTAGTTAATAAATCTACATTGCTTTGTTTATCGGGGTTCTCCAGCTATTTTACTTTGTGCTGTAGCACCCTCGAACTGACATTTTTAAATTATTTTTGTTAGATAGTTAATCCCAGATTTGTAGTGTAGTGTATGGAGATATCCATCCATCCATCCATCCATTTTCCAACCCACTGAATCCGAACACAGGGTCACGGGGGTCTGCTGGAGCCAATCCCAGCCAACACAGGGCACAAGGCAGGAACCAATCCTGGGCAGGGTGCCAACCCACCGCAGGACACACACAAACACACCCACACACCAAGCACACACTAGGGCCAATTTAGACTCGCCAATCCACCTAACCTGCATGTCTTTGGACTGTGGGAGGAAACCGGAGCGCCCGGAGGAAACCCACGCAGACACGGGGAGAACATGCAAACTCCACGCAGGGAGGACCTGGGAAGTGAACCCAGGTCTGCTAACTGCAAGGCAGCAGCGCTACCACCGTGCCGCCCCTATGGAGATATTGTATTAGCTATTGTGTGTCAATTATTTTCAAAAACAGTTGTTATACCTAATTTGTTCTTTATGAATCAAATGCATTCTGCCCATAACTATTAAGTCTGGGTAAACAGAAATTTAATTGTGCACCCAGCCCAAAAATATAAAAAATAATTAGAAAAAGAGTGACAATAGTAGGAGTTTGATAGGATTTAAGAGGTGGGAGATCTTTTGCCACAGTACACAACTGCACAGGTGGACATAGTGGTGAAAGCTTACTGCCTCTTGCCTTAGGCTAGCAGTACTTTCTACCAAATATTAAAGTTATGGTAAACTTGATTACTACTTTGAATGCTAGGGCTTGTGACGGACAGCCAGGTCCCATGCCTGGCAGGGACGCCCCTGCTGCATCTGTTCTGGGGGAGCAACCATGGGCAGCTCAATACTTCCCCCAGGACGCTTGGTGGCAGCCTCCCTGGCGGACGGTGATTCCCCAACCTGTCGCATGGCTCCATGGGAAATGGAGTCCTCCACAGACTGGTTGGGGACTCGGATGGCCACTAGGGGGAGCTGCATGGAGTCAGCAGCCCGGCTGGACGAATCTTCAGCCCCACCCGGAAGTGAAATTAGGACCAGGTGATCAAGCACCTGGAACGCTTCCAGGTGGGCTATAAAAGGGCCAGCCACCACCACTCAGGGGCCAGAGTCGGAAGGAGGAGTTCTAAGCTTCAGGAGGAGTGGTGGTAGAGGAGAAAGGATTGTTGCTGTGTTGGAATTGTGCATATAGACGGTGTATTGCCTGTGGGTCACGGGGAAGACGTGCGCCCACGGGGGAAGAAAAATAAAACGTGTCTTTAGTTTATACGTGTCTCTGTATCCATCTGTGTCGGGTCAGGCGCCTATATAGCGCCTCTGTTACAGGTTTCTAAA
The DNA here is from genome assembly GCF_900747795.2 of Erpetoichthys calabaricus. NCBI lineage: Eukaryota > Metazoa > Chordata > Cladistia > Polypteriformes > Polypteridae > Erpetoichthys > Erpetoichthys calabaricus. The sequence goes on along the minus strand of NC_041399.2, from coordinate 90,420,055 downwards.
GTTTTTTATCAAGCTGTCACATAAATTTACTTATTTAGATGTCACACTTAAACAAGATCTCTAAGCAAATTGTTAATCTTCTCCTGGAAAGAATCAAGCAGGATCTTTCCAAATTTCCAAGAATAAATGCAGTTAAGTATTTATCCTTCAGTTTCTAAAATATATAGCTAAATAAATGTTAAGATTGTAGACAAAGTTTAGTTGCAATAAGTGAAAGACCTGTGTGAGGAGTGTTTGTCTCCAGAGAGCTGAGACAGAGGGAAATTTGTTGCTACTGGACTTCCAGCTGCCTTACTGAAGGGATAATTTTATTCTGGCCTGAATTATATCACTCAGCCTGCACTGACCTGGAAAAAACTGTAATAGTTCATACTCCCTTGCCTCTGTTGTGTGTGAAATTATATACAGACTGCCATGATTATAGAAAAAGTCCTGTGGTGTGAAAATCATTGAAAATCTGATAACAGTACAGGTGGAATTTTGATTTAGTGTCATTATCATCAATTGTGCTCTTAAAAGCAAATCATGTGTTCCCTCCCTCAGTGAAATATCCCATATTTACCTTCTGCCACAAATGTGGTAGAGCAATCTTAGATCTTTGACCTTTCTCTTCTGTGCTCTGCTTCTTAACTTGTCGTTTAGTGTGTGGAAGGGAATGTTTGGGCATAATAAGGGAAATAAAAGTATGACATTGTACATCGTTCAAATGATGTTTTTTATTATTGCATACTCCTGCAAATTAACAAGTTATATATAAAAAGTGATCAAAAAGTATGGTGAATGTTGATGCAGAGCACCATTCAAGAGCAACGCAAAAGAATTCAATGCAGGTTCTGACACGTCCATTCTAGAGCCTAGCATGTGACATGTTTCAATTTGTTTGATACTGTCAGTCGTTTATGAGCCACTGTTGAGTTCAAGTGTGTTTTTCAAGTTTGTCGTTAATAATGGATATCGAGCAACATGTTAACATGAAATTTTGTTTCAAATTGCAAAAAGCTCAGGAAACTGATCAGATGTTAAAATCGGTTTATGGTGATACTGCACCGACAATTAAGACTGTTTACAAGTGGTTTGATCAATTTCCTAATTGATCTGACTCAGTTTAATACGAGAAAAGATCAGGACGTCCTTCAACATGAATAAACGAGGAAAATGTTGAAATGGTTTCATTCTTCACCATGACAACATTCCTTGTCACACATCCCTTCTGATATGACAATTTCTGTCGAATAAAAACATTACGCTGTGTCCGCATCCACCTTATTGCCGGATCTGGCACAGTGCGACTTCTGGCTATTCCCTAAATTGAAAATGACCATGAAAAGCAAACGATTTCAATCCATTGAGGACATCCAGGCAGCCACGACAGACCAACTAAATACACTCTCGAAAGAAAACTTCCAGAACTGCTTTACAAAGTGGCAAGAGTGTTGCGATAAATGCATTTGAAATGGAGGGGAGTATTTTGAGGGTGACTTGTAGTTGTAAATCTTTTACTGCAATAAATGTTTTTTTAAAAAATATTCACTTTTAAATTTTATTTTAACAGTTGTAAAATTGTATTTTAAATCATCGCTACATTATTCAGAATTTCTAATACAATCTAAATTCTATGCAAATAGTTGTTATACTGTATGGTTTAGGGAATAATGATTTCAGCATGTGACATGCCACTTTTCAAAAGAATTAAGATTGTTAATTTCCTGTCGAGACAGCACGTCGCATTCCCTATTAGCCGTTGAGAGATTGATTTAACCACTTAATTGCCTTTTCAGCATCCCGTTATTTCACAGAAACAAACACAATGAGACACCAAGGCCCTTAGTGCATTACAGTTGGGATTGCCAATTGAATGGCTTTGGTTTAAAGAAACACTGGCAGCTATACGCAGGTGTGTTAACGTCAATATTAACAGGATTGTCAGTTTTTAGTATTTAATTTACAGTGTACTGATTACCTATAGGCAGTCTGTGTGTGTCCAAGTACTATTTCTAGAGTGGGAAGCTTTTTGCACAAGCATGGGCCATGTATATATAGATAACCTTATCTAACTTTAAAGTCTATGCCCTGGGCAGGTGTATGCAGACTGATGGATGGGCTTACTTTTTTTGGCAGCCATACAATAACTGTAAGTTTAGACCTATGAGGCTTTTTATTTAACTCCTGTGGTGGCGGACTACAGCAAGTCATGACTACAGATCAGTTCGTTCGCTTGGATTCAGTAGTAGTGCTTAATGCACAGCAAGTTCAAGTTCTTCTTTTTGGAATTTTCTGGATTTCTTTTATTATATTGTTGTGATGTGATATTTTGCATATAACTTAATAAATATTTTGTATGTCTTTATTTGTAACTTAGGCAAAGCAATGTAATTTTAGTGTTACATTAGTGAGAAGCATTCATGTTTACCCCCCACGCCTAAGAATGAGTGTCTTTGAATTTTATGACATGGTTGGGGGGATGTGCCTCAGACAAGTTTGGCTAATGTTTCTCTGAAGTCTCTCAACTCCCACACAAAGCCAGGCTGCCTAACTGCCAAGCTTTACCTTAATATATGGTTTTGGGGGATGGCAGGTGTTAAGATGTTCTTTGCCCCATTGGTCTGAAGCATGGCTGTTTGGAATTGGCTTGTATCAAAAGCCATGACGCCCTATTGGCTGTAGGGGTTGGACAGAAACCCCATAAATTTGCTTGCTTTATCTCACCCTCTCTCACTCTTACTAACATCTGATGAAGGAGCATCTCACACCATGAACTGAAAAAGACAACACAATGAAGAGCACAGCTCAACAGCCATATTGAGACAGGCATGCAGCCTGTTCTGAAGAAAGCTGACCACAATTGATGCCTTAACTAGAGACATTTCAAGTAACTAATAAATGTGTGTGCCACCTGAAACTACACATCACCATTTAATCAGCTTGTATGGTTGTCAATATTCAAATGTACTTTGCATATTGTTATTATTTATGAATATATTATAAATAATACATTGTTTAAATTGTAACTAAACTCCTGCTTGTCTTTTACTACACCTAACTGCCTGAGGTTACAGATATAGAAGGGAAGGTGGGGAGAAGTTATATACTATTATACTATACTATAATACCTTATAAACAGTGGTAAGCCTGTGAGATTTGAAGCATTCTGACAAAGGCTACACATTAATAATACAAAAGGGGAAAGCAGCACGACAAAACATATATATACATACATATATATATATATATATATATATATATGTGTGTGTGTGTATAAATAAATGCACCATGATCTCAGTCCATGGACATGTAATAACAATGAGAAGCCTGTTACATCCTGCTACCGTAAGAACATATTCCTTATATAAAGTGGCTTGCACTACATAATTGTCACACATTCATTTTGCAGTGCTTTTTGCACCAACCCTAAAATGAAATTTTTCAGCCAATTCCTGAAGTAGGCAGTCTCATTAAAAAAAAATTCTAAAGGGATAAAGAAAATTCCATAGTTGGTCTCTCCATAATTGAAAATGTGAAATTTAGCCAGAAATTATAACTGAAACTGAAAAGTCTGACAAAAGCAATTGTAATGAATTTCATTACTTTTTTCGTTGTAATAAGTTTATTGAGTTTGAAAATAATAGGTCAAATTGTTCTTATGGAATTTACTTTTGGATTGTGATGGATGGCCGGCAGCTCAACCCACGCCCAAAGATTGGAAGGATTGGGTAAGGCAGCTAATTTGGGACACTGCCTCCCCAGGACGCTAAATGGTGGTTTCCCTGCAGTTTAGCAGTGCCCCAGATTCCCGCAGGGCACCATGGGATCTGGAATATGGCTTCACAGCCCTGCTGAGTACTGCCAGGAGACGCTGCGGGGAGACTGGGGGATTTTTAATTTCCGTATAGCCTGGATGTACTCCCAAGTCACAGGGACGGAATCCCTGAAGTACTTCCAGGCTGAAGAAAACTTAAGCCCTCTATCTGACCCGGAAGTGCTGGCAAGTCACATGGGAGAAAGAACGGAAGCACTTCAGAGTCAAGAACTATATAAAGGACTGTTTGTTGGGAGCCCAGTAAGTGAGCCGGAGTTGGGGGGGTAGATGACAGCGCTTGCTGGGAGGTGTGGAGGAGAGAATTGAGTGTGGTTACATATTATTGTAATTATTAGTATTACTTGCATATGTATGGTGGTTGGGGTGCTTAGAGGTACTATTACAGAAAACAAAAGAATTAAAAAACATTTTTGTGCTTTTACCTGGTGTCCTGGATGTTTATCTGTTGGGCTAGAGTAGCAGCAAGGCCCTGTAGTGTCACAGGATATAAAGGAGAAATAATAAAATGAAATCACTGCAGAAATAGTAGAATGCCAGAAATGTGTTGTGCATCCCCCTTATTATAAATGAGTAAGCAATGTAAATCCAGAATCCATATTGTGGTCATTGGAAGGAACTGCAAGTCCACAAGTGGAATTGTTGGGGCACCAACCTAGTCATCCCTGTTTTAATTAAAACAAAACATGTGCCTGATGGTGCCAAACAAACTAAAAATCGGAGTCCTTTCCTTGAGAAAGCATTCTTGGCTGCTAAAGCCTCTCAAAGTCACAGTAGTAGTGAGCTTCTTCCTGTGATGCATTTTCTTAATGAGTGACACCTTCTACCGGCAACCACAGGATATGTAGCAGTGGGACAAATTGTCCTTTGTCCTCACTGGGCATCTTCTCAGAACTGAGGATGGAACAATAGTGGACAAGGTTAGCTCAAGCACACCCTGTTGACCCGGGGTGAAAGTACTTACCTAAGAAGCTTTGAGGACTTCTGGCAGGAAGAGATGTGTCCAGGCAAATGGACACTGAAAGTGATGTCAGTGGTGGTAAAGCTGTCAATCTTCCTGTCTGAAGAGAGAAGGAGAGAAGAGACATTAATAGACAGCGTCAAGCTCTGGAGTGGAGAGGTATTACCATTACTAGTATCAATGAGCTGTCTTCTTTGTGCTTGCATGTGACAGCCTATAAATAGCATTCATTTCCCTTACACATTTTACTATTTTACAAAACTGAAACACAGTTGATTTAATTTGTTTTTTTGACAAGGATCAACAGAAAAGCAAAATTAATTACATACACATAAAACACAAAATAATTGATTGCTTAAATATTCAGAGTTGGTATTTAGTAGATGCACCTTTGGCAGGAATTCCAGCCTCAAGTCTTGTGCACATGTCTCTATCACCTTTACACATCTGGACACTGCGATTTTTCCCCTTTCCTCTTTGCAGAATTGCTCGAGCTCTGTCAGGTTGCATGAGGAATGCAAGTGAACAATATTTTTCAAGTCCAGCCACAAAATTATAATTGGATTGAGATCTGGACTCTGCCTTGGTCACTCCAGGGCATTAGCATTTTTTTTTAAGCAATTCCTGTGTCGCTTTTCCTTAATGCTTGGAGTCGTTGTCTTGTTGTAAATCAAGTCTCCAAACGCACAAGTTTATTTTTTTTCAGGATTTCCTTGTATTTTGCTTCATTAATTTTACTCTCTGCTCTCACCAGCATTCCAGGACCTGATGCTGCCACCACCATACTTCACGGGGAGAATGGTGTGTTTTTGATATTATGCAGTTTTATTGATTGATGAAGCTCCTGACTTCCTCGGTTTATTCTTCCACAACATCAAATACTGTGTTTAGTCTGATGGTCAAAAAGCTCAATTTTGGTCTCATCAAACCATAGAACGTTCTTCTAGCTGACTTCAAAGTCTCAAATGAGCCTTCTGAAAAATTGCAGCCAAGTTGTCATATGCATTTTTATTTAACAGTGGCTTTCTCTTTTCCACTCTGCAATAAAGTAGCAACAGTAATAGTTGTTTTGTGCACAGTCTCTCCAATCTCATCAGCTGTAGCTTGTAACTCCTTCAGAGTTCTCATAGGTCTTTTGGTGGCTTCCCTCAATAGTCTCCTTCTTGTATGATCACTTGTTTTTTATGGGTGGCCTGCTCTAGGCAGACTTACAACTGTTTCATACTCTTTCCAGTTCTTAATGTTTGATTTAACTGGACTCCAAAGGAAATTCAGTGACTTAGATATTTTCTTGTATACAGTACGTCCTCTAAATTGTACTTTTCAGTTACCTTTTCACAGAGTTGCTTTTGTGTTCTTTTGTCTTTATTCTGTAGTTTAGGCCATACTACTGACTTATTGTAAGTTGGATCTTCCACATAAAGTTGCTTTTACACTACAATCCATTGTAACCCCTTGACTACAGACAAGTGATTTCCATTTAAGTAATTCTGTAACTTCTAAAACCAATTGGCTGCACCAGTGATGATTTAGTTGTTATAATAAAGGGGGGAATGCTTATGTGATCTTTGTGATTTATATTTGAATTTAGTTAATTTTGCAGGGATTTGTTTTCACTTTGACATTAAAGAGTCCCTTTCTGTTTTGTAGAGCCAAAAAAGTCAGATTAAATCCACCATGATTCAATGTTGTATAAATATAAAATGTGAAAACGTCCTAGGAGGGGAATACCTTTTGTAGGCACTGTATGCACGGTATGTATGGGATTATTTATTTATTTAGCAACATCTTTAGATGTTTGTTTTTTATATTGGGATTAGTTTCTCTTTTAGTCTAAAAATCTCTATTCAATACACTATAATTTCTTATGGCAACATAATGAAATGTGAAAAAGTCCAGGGTTTTTCTCAATCACTGTATATTGAGAGTTTTCACTATAGTATTTTAAGAGAATCCAGGAGAGACTGAGCATTTTACTGCATCCTTCATATGAGCAAGTGTCTTGAATGTAATGAACCTTGACAACATGCAAATTAAAACGCACATTTGCCAAATGCACTTTAACAAAAATAATCTACAGTATGACCATCTGGTAACGAGGTGATCAAGTCTAAGGTGTAAGGTTTTCTCTGTAATATCATACATGTTTCTTATTATATTATATTTGAAGACTGAATCAATATTCATCTTTTTGTCTTTAATTAAACATTTAGTTATTTAATTCCTTTTTGTGAAATTTGCCGTTAGCATTTTTTACATTGATAAAAAAAAATACCATTCAGATAGGGTGACAGTACATTTTCACTGAGCAGATTCTTCATTTATAAATCTCTCTCAAGTTAAGCCCAAGTGGATTTCAAAACTAAATCCTTTATCAAAATGCCAGCAGGCTAAATGATACTTGGTATTTTTATTTTAAGGTGGAACCTTTTTCATCAGTTGCTGTTTGTTAATAGGATTTTCACTTTGGCTAAAAGTAAATTTCAGAAAAATCCATGTAAAACTAGAGCCTATCACATTAGGTACAAGGTGGAAAACAACTCTTGAAGGCACAGGAGTGATAATATTAATATGATTGGGTAAAGAATGTGCAATATATGCAATTTAAGAAGTGCATTCAAAGATTTAGTAGTAACTATATGAATAAATGAGCATGCTAAGGACAGTAGCTGTTAAAAGAAATCATCCATCCATTTTCTGAAGCCACTTATTCAAATACAAAGAAGGGAGATGAAGCCTGTCACTGCAAGAAATTCTAGATGGAATAACAATTCATCAAAGGACACGCTTATGTACATACCTTAATTCAGTTTTACCAAGCCAGCTTAGAGACACTAATGAGCCTAGTTTGCAGGTCTTAGAGATGTGGCAGGAAGTTGTTTTACCTGGCGAAAAATACACACAGACATGAAGAGAGCACACCAACTCAATATATATATTGTCAGAAAAATGACACACAGACATCGTAAAGGTTTGGGGTAGCCACCCGTATAATATGCCCTGGCTGCAAAAGGTTGAAGTTTAACAGAGTTGTTCACAATACTGTGTCCAAAACAGAAGTGAATATATGGAGGTAAGATGGCGGCTTTAAAGGCCAGTGGAGGAAGTGACGTCATTGATGCTAGAACCGGAAGTAGCGTCCCCGAGACCGGAAGTGACATAATCACACATATCTGGCCCGGAAGTGACATCATCACAAACGCCAGGACCTGAAAGTGACATCATCAGAGCCGCTGGAATGGTCTGCAAGGAACTAAGAGAGACAGTCAGCGCACTCCGCTGCCCCCTGGTGTGGTGTAGAATTACAATTACTCAAATAGTGGGATAAATAGTAGTATATATGGTGGGATTTCTGAACTCTTCAATGGGGCAAGACCCCGAGGCAACCACAGGTTTGCAGTACCATACATGCAACTAGAAGCTCACCGCCTCCTTCTGCAAAGTGTCTGTTTATAGCCATCAACTGTAGTAGCAATAGATGATGAAAGGTAGGTTATTTTTCTCTCCTTCTCATCAGAGCTGTCGTTATTACAGAATAGGACTCGTGATGGTTTATGCTTCTTTGACTTACAAATGTTATGCTGATCTGTCCTTAGTGACTTTGAAATATAATGGTTCCTTTCGCTTTTGCTCTCTCTCACATTGCCTCAGTTCTCTTCTGAGAAGAAGTCAGTCATTTAATGTTTTGTTCAAGTCCTTCTCTTCATCACTATCTTTGAACTCATATTCATCTAAACCTGTGACTACAGGCTTGTTTAGTGTTACAGACTTGTTATTGAAGTCCTTTTCACCATCCAAATCTTCTGTTATCTTCCACACTAGATGGATTTACAGACGATGGATCTTCAGAATCTAAAAAGTTGTCATCTTCAGACAAAGGTATCACCTTTTAACACCTGCTTTAATTCCTCAGTCTCTGCTACATCCACTGGTCATTCTCCATGGTTATTAGGTTGCAAAGGATCCCTCCCATAACGCAAAAGTAACTTGGTGATATCTTTATGTCCACTGCTTGAAGCATCATGCAGTGGGGTATCATTGTCAAAACCCTGTGTGTTGACTTCAGCTCATGCAGCTATTCAAACTTTAGCCACTTCATAATATTCCATGTTTTATGCTTTATGTAATGGAGTCCGGAGGGATCAACACCAGCGCCCGATCCCCCTACTTAACTTGCAGGGTTTTCTTTTCTTGTCATAATTACATTTTTGCACCTCCTGTTCACACTGCATATGTTCCAGTACAATAGAGGACAATTTTGAGATCTGTTCTTGGAGCGAAACGATTTGATCAACAAATCTCCCCCCATGAGGTGCCTCATGAACCCCCATCAATTCCTCAAGAAAAATGTCTAACACCCGGCGTGGCGCTGGCCGAACAGCAGTTGGAACAGACTCAACCCCATGGATGCTTGTGGGGACTCCCGAATAACAAATAGGAGAAAAGGCAACACGGTATCCCAGGAGGTCAGGTTATCATGGGCTACCCGCTGTATCATCTGTTTCAATGTTTAATGAAACTGTTCAGTCAAGCCATTCATCAGCAGATGATAAACAGTGGTGCTCAATTCCTTAACTGTAAGGCTCTCACACCGCTGCTTCATGACGTGAGAGATGAAGGGCGTACCCCGGTCAGTTAAAATTTCACACAGGATGCCAATATGCGAGAACATTTTTGAGAGAGCTTTAGCGACAGTCTGTGCATTCGCCCTCTGTAGACCGGCCACTTCAGGGTATCTTGTTGCATAGTCAACCAACACTAGCACATACTGAAAACTATTTTTACTCTTGAGGAGTGGGCTCACAATGTCTACCCCAACCCCCTCAAAGGGAACATCCAAAATAGGCATCAGTGAGAGGGGAGCCCTAGCAGGTCTATGAACGGAAACAATCTGACAGTTTCGACACGCTCTGCAAAACTGGTCCACTGTCCCAAATGCAATCAGAAATCACCTGATGCAAGAAACCATTCTTAAGTACAAAAGTGTGACGTTTTAAAGTTCAGGTCCTCCCTCTCCAGATAGTAAGAGTAATTTGCGAAGTGGGCTTGTTTGAATGCAAAGTCTAAGTTGCTGTCAGCTCGTTGCAGACGGGCAAACTTTGTCTGAGTGGCACTTTCTGCTCTCTCTGTGCCCAACGCTGTTCCGCATGCAGACTCCACTGCTGCATTGTCAGGGTGCAAGCGGACATTGTCCTATAGTCAACAGACTAAAAGGACACTAGACTGGACTAAAGGATACTGATGGTGTTGGCCATTGCCCATCTGGTTTGGCCCTTGGCTATTTTGATATATATTTCTTGAGGCGTTTAAATAGTCCATTGGGATTTGATTTCCAGTGTTTCATATTCTTCTGAAGATGGGGCAGACTGTCTCGAAACACACAAAGTTTTCTTTGTGTTTTTTTTTTTTTCACTGGCTTGAAATGCTGAAAAAGCACTGTTTGGTCCTTTGAGTGGCCTTCTGCTTCCTGCTCAAGACTGGCCATCTTTGGACTCAACTATATGTTTTGGACTTCTCCTATTTAGCATGTTTGTTTCTGGAACTATTTGGAAATTAAGGTAATTGAAAAATAAAATTAATTGTTTATTTAATGTTTTATATATTTGTGTGTGTATTTGTGATATTGCTTAGTAATGTTGTTACCAAATTGTGTTTTACTTTACTATTAGTATTTAAGTATATCTTCTCTCTTTGCTATCTTTATATTTTCTTGGGAGTTGATTTTTTTTGCAAAGGATTGGTGGCTACTGTGGAGGAAAAAAATCACTTATTAAGGCAATATATGGTCTACTTTGTATTACTTAGTAATCCTACAAATGTGTTTTATCTGTGCATATGGAGACCAATTATGATTGTCACTACCAAGTGGAGTAAGGCTTGTTGATACCGGTGGCTGACAGTTATTTATTTTTCACATTTTCTGTAACTTCACTGCTAATGTACTGTGTTTATAGCATGCAGCTAGCTCAATTTTTGGCAAACATCTTTACCTGCATAACCAATTACATGTGCCAAATAAAGATTCATATTCACACAGTACTTCATTCCAAATTCATTTTAAAAGGATTTACTTTCCAATGCATGGGTTCAAGTGCTACTTAAAATGAATGAGAGGTTTTTACAAAGGTTCCAATATTTATATTTCAATTACAACTGAACTGCTATTTAAAAACTATATAAAATTCTTCAGCATTAATTGTTTAATGTGTTCCATGTTAAAGCCTTTTGATCTTTTACAGAAACATTACAGAAAGCTTTATGCCACAATTATATGAAAAATCTGTTATGGAATTATAAGCTTTTGCTGAATTCAATTAAATATGCTCTATGTTTATATCGTCTTCAATTTTCAGCAGTGTGATCATGGTGACTAGGAACATTGTATATGAATTTTTAGAATCACAATTGAAATAAAACATAATCAAGATGTAGAATCCAAAATTACAATGCAGCTGGATAAAGTAAAAATAGAATTAAACTGCCTGATATGGTCAGTCTGATCTTTCTAGAAAACAGAAGGCAAAACATAAATTAGAAATAAGACAGATCATTGGGCTACACAAAAATGAGTTTTAAAAAACTATGAAAAACCTACATGCCTTGAATTGTACTGCTTGAATTTTGAAAAGCACTGAAATACTAATTCTAAAAAATGAAAAGTAACATATCTGAAACAGCATTAATGTATGTAAGTTTGACGTTTTCTAGAAAACAAATGTAAGATTTAATTTCATATGGAAGCAAAGAGCTACATGATTCAAACTTTCGTTACAAGAGGCCATTTACAAATGTGACGTGTCATAAAATTCTTCTAAGAGGTCATTTTAGACAAACAATATAGGTTGCAGTGATGTACTTTAGCAATTCATAGGTGATCTTATGGAAGAAGCTAATTCTTCTGGATTTTTAGCTCACTGTGGAGAACCAATTTTGACTTTGAGCTGAGAGCCTGGTTTTACAGTTCTCTCCTGCTAATCTGTGTAATGGTTCACCTACTCCAAACCATTATGCATTTACTTGTGCCAGGATGCACTAACGGCTCCTTCAGCCACTGTCATTGATGTTGCTGTTACAGGAATGTATCAGCTTGGCAGCAATGGATGCCACTGAATAGGAAGACTATTTTATCTCATAATGTATAATGAATTTCACTAGTTTATGTTAAACTTTAGATTGAATATTATGTCTTATAACAAATAATGCAAAGGCCACCATTTTACAAGAAAATATCAGACACTATTCTGTCCTTCTGGATGTTGTTTGTTTCCACAAAAATATCAAAAAAACATCCAGCCATAGATAGGTGCTTCAGGGTATTTCTCTATGAATGGTCAGCAGGTGATTAGCTCAAACAAGAAATCAGCAGCCATTACAGAAGAGAGTTTGTTATGATTTATTACACATCAAATGGCTAAATGGGGTTCAATCGTCACTTGACTAGAACACATCCTTTTATGCTGCTGACCAAAAACCAGACCAGTACTCCCAGGCACTGTGACTCAAGCAGCAGGCTTCAAATTTGAGGAGTTCAAAATGTCCTTAAACTTAGAAATTCTTAGGATGCCTCTAAAAGCAGAGAAATTGAAAACTCTGGCTTAACAGACAATCTATAACACAAATCCTTATAAATGAAAACATTTATTCGAATAAAATAAAATTACTAAAATGTCCACAAGACTGAAAAAAAATGTTGCATAAAAGGCAATCCAAAAGGTGAGCATGACCCAAAGTGTAATCTACATAAAAAATCAATGAATCATAGCAAAATAATCAATAAACCATAAATCCAGTCCTCTCTTTTCAATGCACAGCTCCTGCGCTCCCTTTTTGCTGGGTTTAAATAACTAGAGGGAAGTCTCATAAGTGTCAATGTCAGGGTGGCCCCGCCTCTTGGGGTACCACCCACAAAAGACAAGGGACAAAAGAGAACACTACTTTATACATAGGAATACAATATTTTCAAAATAAATAATTAAAGAAAATATAATCTTCTTCTTCTTTCAGCTGCTCCCATTAGGGGTTGCCACAGCGGATCATCTTCTTCCATATCTTTCTGTCCTCTGCATCTTGCTCTGTTACACCCATCACCTGCATGTCATCTCTCACCACATCCATAAACCTTTGCTTAGGCCTTCGTCTTTTCCTCTTCCCTGGCAGCTCTGTCCTTAGCATCCTTCTCCCAATATACCCAGCATCTCTCCTCTGCACATGTCCAAACCAACGCAATCTCGCCTCTCTGACTTTATCTCCTAACCGTCCAACTTGAGCTGACCCTCTAATGTACTCATTTCTAATCCTATCCATCCTCGTCACACCCAATGCAAATCTTAGCATCTTTAACTCTGCTACCTCCAGCTCTGTCTCCTGCTTTCTGGTCAGTGCCACCCATATAACATAGCTGGTCTCACTACCGTCCTGTAGACCTTCCCTTTCACTCCTGAAAATACCCATCTGTCACCAATTACTCCTGACACTCTTCTCCACCCATTCCACCCTGCCTGCCCTCCACAATCCCCATTACTCTGTACTGTTGATCCCAAGAATTTAAACTCATCCACCTTCGCCAACTCTACTCCCTGCATCCTCACCATTCCACTGACCTCCGTTTCATTCACACACATGTATTCTGTGTTGTTCCTACTGACCTTCAATCCTCACCTCTCTAGAGCATATCTCCACCTCTCCAGGGTCTCCTCAACCTGCTCCCTACTATCACTACGGATCACAATATCATCAACAATCAAAGAAAAAAAATAGCATAAATCAAGAAGAGTCTTATGAACATAACAACCATTAAATAAATAAAGAACAAACTTGATCTAGGGCTACAAACCTGGATATTCCATAGCAGGGTGAGGATATGCAGGGTCAGAAAGCAAAAGACTCTGCCTGTTAATAGTATATTGGCATTATTTTTATACAATAAATGCTGTGTACAGCCTTCACCGTGGCCAAAATACAGCAAGAAGAGCCCATATGCTTCTCATCTGACATACATAGAAACAGGGATGTAATGTTTAATATAAAATGGTATGTTACCTCTCTTTAAAGCATAGGACAACAAAATAGTTCTGTCAGTACAGTTAACAAAATTGTAATTGCATGACACAACTCTGGCATATACAGCAATCTTTAACAACACTCTGCCAGATACAATAAGATGGACCAATTAGGAGAGAGGGAGAATGGGAAAACTGTTCAGGACAGATTGAAAACAGGCTTCTAGTTGGCTTAATTTAATTACCCAGTTTAAACCAAGCACTTTTAACCATTTGATATAATTTTAAAACAAAAGAATAAAGAACAAACCAGAACAGTGCCAACTAGCTGAGCTTTGCAATTTTCTAAGAGGTGGTGTTAAAACAATTTTTTTCTTAAAGTTAATGCCAAAGATTACTTTAGGGAAAAAAAAGTGAGAAAGCTGCAGGACCTAATGACTATCCAGGGGAATTTTATGAAAAACTATGTCAAATTAGCTGTGTTAATGCAAAGCTAAAAGATGCTAGAGAAAATAACATACTACCAAATACACTACACAAGGCATCAGTTACTGTTTTTTCCAAAGTATAAAAAATAGTTATAGAATATGCATTCTACAGAACAATCTTTCTACTGAATAATGGTTAAAACATCCTGGAAAATGTCTTAGCAATAATGAATAGAGAAAAGTGTTCCCTTTAATAATATCCTGAGATCAAAAATGGTTTGTTAAAGGGAGTCATTAAATCTTAGGGAATATTCAGTGTTATTATATTGATGAACTATTTGATCTTCCAGACCCCGCCATCTCCGGATGTAGAAAAAGCTTTTGATAGAGTAGAATGGAGATATATTTTCTCTATTTTATTCTCATTTGTATTTAACATACAGTATCATGTATGCATTGGTTAAATTATTAGACTTCAGCTCAGAAGATTATATGTGTAAACCGTATACATTTTGACTATTTCAGTCTAGAATACAGAACCAGATAAGGATGTCCATTATCACTAATGTTTTTTGCAATTGCTATTGTGTCTATAAAATGCCTATCTTAAAGGAAGGACTTGAATAAAACACATCTTTTTATGCTGCTGACAAAGTGCTCTGTATTACTGATCTATATTATCAGCCCATATACTGTATTGTAGATATTTATAAGATTTCTAGGTTCACAGTTATATTGAATAAGAGCATATTACTGTGTCTTGAAAGTCAGGTTAATCTGGATCAGTTTTCATTAATTCTTTTAAATCAATTGAAATGTCTTAAGAGTTATAATTACAAAAAAATGTGAGAATCTGATTAAATTCAATTTTTAGGAATTGGTGGTATGAATGAAACAAAATTTTAAAAGATGGTCATTAGCTGGAAGAAAGAATACTAGTAAAATTAGTATCCTTCCTATATTTTTTCTGAGTATTTCTATATATAATGTAATGTACAAAAGTCTTATGTCACCAAAAATATATTATTCCATCAACATTTATGGCTGATACTATACCATGTAGTGGTGATGATGAACATATAGGTGGTTTTTCCAGCTTCTACTAACTAATATCTTCTAGATGGTCTAATGAAACATTGATGATCTTAGATCAGTGGAATTCAGCCATCTCCAAAATAAAATCTTACTCAGTTTGTGCGATTTGCAGTTAATTATATATAATTTACAATTTTTATTTCATAATGAGACAAAAATGTGAACAATATCAGTATGCACCTATATTGCTAGGCCCTGTGTTTTTGAATTGTACTACACTCCAATCTTATTGGTAAAAAAAAAGTTATATTTATAAGACAGTTTAGTACTTACTGTTTTTCCAATATTTTTATAGTACTAGGGTGTTGTACCGTGTTAGCCATTATGAATGTAGAGAAAAGCCAAGCAAAATGACACCTTTTATTGGCTAACTAAAAAGATAACAATATGCAAGCTTTTGAGGCAACTCAGGCCCCTTCTTCAGGCAAGATGTAATACAGAAACTGGAGTTCCCTGTGTTTATATACACACTCTAGGACAAGAAACAACACTGGTAAATCTTTAAATGAGAAATTTTAAATGTAAAAAATTAATGGATTCATTCAGGCTAGGGTTAATTTAACAAGAGAGAGAAGAACAATGTATGGTCAAGATCTTTGGATAACTGTCCAACAAAGTCTTTTGAAGTTTGTAATGAGTTTTTCAAAACAATGTGGATCTGTAGACAGGTTGTCTGTCATTCTGAGAGATGTAAACAATCCTCATATCTGGCCATAAAACTCTTGTCTTTATTCAAGCCATGTTGCAATGTATTAAATTTTAGCATAAGTTTGACTTCCCATTCTTTTGTCTCTTGCTGTGTTTTGAAGTTGCCCATAAGCACTGTGACTTTAAAGTCCCTCTCACAGTGTCCATGGCTGTGGAAGTGGGCAGCTACAGGAACATCTGTGTTGCCATGTTTAATGTGGAACCTGTGTAAATTCATTCTCTGGCGGAGTGTTTGTCCAGTTTCTCACACATAGAGTGCAGTGTCAGGACATTTCATGCATAGAATTAGGTAGAGTACATTAGATGATCTGCAGGAAAATGATCCCTTTATGTGATGTTCAAGTCGGCAGTGTGATATAACTATATGGTCTGTATCATAAATGTGGGCACATGTTTTGCATCTTTTCTGTAGGCATGGAGATGTGCCATTTTCTGTTGGTTCACTTAGGGAGCTTCGGACAATTAGTCGCTGAAGGTTTGGTGGTTGTCTGTATGCCAGGAGGGGTGGTTTAGAAAATACATTTTTCAGTGTTTGGTCATTGTTTAGCATTGGCTGAAGTTCTTTTATAATTTTTCGAAGTGTTTCTATATGTGGGTTGTAGGTGACAACAAGGGGGATGCAGTTCTTGTTGTCTTTGTTTTTATATTCCAGAAGGTTGTTTCTGGGTTTGGCAGTAGCTCTTCTTATTTGAGTGTCTGTTGTTTTGGGGGTGTAACCTTGTCTTTTGAAATCTTGTCTGAGCTCCTGCAGTTGTGTATCCCGGTCTGTCGGGTCTGAGCAAATAAGATTGTACCGTATTGCTAAAAAAATACCAATATTTTTAACAATATTAAACAGAGAACCACAGGCAATAGGAATAAGCTACTAAGTGGCGTGGTAGACATTAAAACTTTAAGGACTTTCAAAACTAGATTTGATGATCTTTTTTTAGAAGAATTAAGTGGATAGGACTAGTGAGCTTTGTTGGGGGGCTAAATGGCCTGATCTTGTCTAGATTGTTCTAATAGTCTGATTATCCACTGTAAGGGATGGGACAATATTCTATAATAAAAATATCCATTGTGGTATTTTATATTTCACAGCTTGCTAATGATCTTCATTAACTTAGGTGGAAGAATGCAATAACTCATTCAGAAAAATGCATCTTCTGTTTTTTAAAATTAGAAATGATCACATTTTCTCTATGACCCAAAGGTTTTTCAGAATTTGACAAAATTCATTAACTCTGTTAACCCATCTGATCTCACAGAATAAGTGAGGGAGTACTGTAAATTGGGCATTTTGTTTACATAGTGTGAGTAAGAAGATTTTATATTAAACAAGCTGTAAATGAATAGGAACACCTTTTGATTGGCTCCTTGCTTGAACTGTGTGTTATTTCCTGCAATGTTATGTACAAAATTGTAAAAAGGTTTTTCTGTTGTCTCACATTCACAAAAGAACATACTTAGTTTACATGAGACTGAAATCTAGCTCCTGTAATTTTTTTATTTTTGGAAAATTAAATCTCTCTACTGAATGAGTTAAAGAATGCAGCTATGCGGTAGACGTATTTAAAATTGGGTAAATCACATTGTGAGAAGTAATCTAACAAGAACCATCAATGTTTTATATTTATCCCATACCAAACGTATTAATTTTTTTTTTTCCCACTGTGAGTTTTTACTCTTCTGAAACACAATTTATCTGAATTTTCAAATCAACTGTATATGTATACGTGGTTTTCATGTTTGTAGTCAGGGTGGGCAATATTAGTGTCCTCTGTGGATTATCAGTTACTGATTTCTTGTGTGGGCAATTTTTAAAGTTCCTTTATGATAACCTTATTTTAGTTTAAACTCACTTCAATTAAATACCTTTTTTTTTTTGGTTTTGCTTTTAAATAAAATTTATATACTATATGTATGCAGTATGAGGAGCTGACAAATCATCTCTGGGATTAGGGACTTTTCATCAATTAGACAGTGAGATTGACATGGCTTCTGCATCAGACCTTTGTGGTCTGGGGCCATTGCTCCCTTTGCATGTCATTAATACACTGTCAAGCCTGGCACATAAATACCGTTAGAGGTTTCATTCAGAATGCTAAACATCTGTAGCCACTAGACATGCAAAATTGTTTTACATGCTTCATGTCTAAGGTCACCTTCTGAAAACCTGCTTGGCCTTGCAATCATGACATTCTCTTCTTGTATCCAGGCTTTATTTTATTACCACAGAATAATGAGGTGACTTGCAGAGGTGAACTGATCTACCAAAAACAACAAAGATGTCAGCCACATACACATTTATTGCCATGAAAGCAAATTTATTGATGTGCAACTGCCAATGCAATTGAAAAAACGATGCTGAATAGGTGACAAATCAGGATATGTCAGTTTCTCAGTGATTTTTTTTTTAAGGATATGTACAAAATATCAATAAGGCAATGAAAAATGTAAAGGAAATTTAATAACTGTAGGCAATATCTGAAAAAACCCTAATGAAGCGTTTTGCAGTCAAAAATTTATGGAGAACTGTAACCTGAAACTGAGCGTTAATCTGTTATCAATGAAACCAGACATTATTTCTGATAATTCTTTTTTTTTCCAAAAAATAAAGGCCAAGTGCATTTTTATTTAAAGAATCCCAAAACAATGTTAGCTGTCTAGAATGACAATCAAGGATTCACTTTATTTCTTCTGTTTAGCCACTACTAAACACTGAAACTTTCTGGTAAATTTAAATTTTACTTTATATGGTACGTTTTGTAATAAATACTTCTCTGGTATACCCATGAGCTCTCTACAGTCACACAAGCAGCTCTTAATTGCAGTTTTTTGTTTGGTGTCTGCTGTCTCCTTCACATCTTCAAGCCACTCAGGTGAGACACACACCTGGTCTTGCTGATCAAGTTAATTGCCACCTAATTGCCTTTGTATCACTTGCATATGGCAGTTTACCAGCCTAATTAATTCGCAACACTCACACACATATTGAAGATGACGGCTGTCACCAATGTGGAGCTACTACACCTCACTCGAAAATGTCAGCTGGATGTGATATACAAGATTTCAGATTCAGAGATTCCTATGGATTTGCTCACACACTTAACAGTATACATCAATTATATTCTGTTCTATTTCTCAAAGAGTAACATCTACAAAATAAATTGTTAAGGGAATTCCAGATGAAAGATTAATATTAATGTATGTTTATGTTTGAAGAGTAGCGCCTATTTTGTAGTTCTCTGTTTTGACCTATGAGAGACTAGTGTCCCATTCACAGATGGTTCCCCCCTTTTGACCCTATGTGAGGGAAAAAAACTGATCAGAAAATAGGTGGATCAATAAAGGTTGCCTATTTTTCTTTACATGATTTTTTACTGACACACTTCCAGTACTTAACTCTTTTCAGTATTAACTGTGGGCTTTGGTGATCTCTAAAACTGAAGAATTAGTCTTTGAATTGTTCCTTTATTAATATAATTCTTCAAATGTGTGCAATAGCACAAAAGCAAACTCATTCACTATTTCTATACTTCTGAGAACTTTAATTTCTAAAGCATTATTTCTTTTGTAAAATATGATAATTGACTGAAAGTTTTTCATTCAATAATATAATCTTTTTTCAGTTCAACATTTTAGATAATTGTGAACTGCTTGGTTTTGATATCTTTTGATATCTTCACTACTTTAGCTAATCATCCCCAGGTTTTGAATGGCCTCTTGCTGTTTAATGAAACTATAACTTATTTTTCTAATCTTATTCAGACTCATAAGCGTAATCCCAAAGTGCTATTTGATATTATTCACAATATTATTTCTACATCTCAATCTATTACTCAGGTTTTTTTCTGATAGTGACTGAAATAATTTTCTTACATTTTTTATTAGCAAAGTTAATGTTGTTTAGGCTAATATTGTTCCAGCTGTCTTCCCTAGTGGTCTTATTCACTCATGTTCTGAGTCTTTTGTGTTCTCAGAAGTTTCACTTTCTGATCTTTCTGACTTGCTCAGGAAGATGAAACCTTCATCATGTCCTTCTGACCTGTTGCCAACGTCATTAATGTTAAAATATTTCAGTTGTATAGGTCCGTGCCTTTTGAATATCATAAATTGCTCCTTGAGATCTGGTGTGGTTCCATTGTATTTTAAACATGCTGTAATTCAACCACTGCTGAAAAAATCTAATTCTGATCCCTCTATTTTGAGTAATTACGGGCCAATTTCAAAACTGCCTTTTATTGCCAAAGTTTTGGAAAAGGTGCAACTTTGTGCCTTCTTAGAGGAGCAGCAGTTCTTTGATTCTTTTTAATCTTGTTTTTAGAGGCAACATTCTACAGAAACAGCTCTTCTAAAAATTTTTAATGATCTTTGAATTGCTGCTGATGCAGGCTGGTGCGCTGTGCTTGTACTGTTAGATCTTACACCAGCTTTTGATACGATGGACCGTCGGATCTTAATTAATAGATTAGAGCTGTTAGGTGTCTCTGGTCCTGCTTTGGACTGGTTCTCCTATTATTTGTCAAACAGGAGTGTCTCAGAAAGTGTGGCTGGCTTTTCATCCGACTCTGCTCCTTTGATATGTGGAGTGCCACGGGGCTCGGTTCTTGGATCTGTACTTTTCTCTTTATATATTCTTCCCCTATCACAGATTCTTAACTCTTTTAAGGATATCTCATATCATCTATATCAGGCATGTCAAACACGCAGCCCCCGGGCCCACAACAGAAATCAGTGCATGACCGATCCTAGTTAGCACTAAACTTGTACAAAATGATTACTATCGTTTGTGATTGAATCATTCTTCATCTTCGGCATTACTTATTGACTTTTTTTTACTTCTGCCTTCTGACAAAAGCGCATTTTCCCATGGCATTACGGTACCGGAAACGTCATCAGCTAGTATAGCCACGAGCCTTGACCAAAGTTAATGAGCCGCGACATCGCAACTGAAGTGCTAGGCTGCAGCAGCCTGGCAGCAGGGGCGGCCTTAGGCATGTGCAAACTGTGCTCCTGCACAGGGCCGCCACGCCAATATATATTGAATATAAAACAGAAAGAGAAAATAACAACACAGCTGACGGCAATGTGGCCGAAAAACATTGTGTTTCTTGTTAATTAGTACGCTGTATTTACTAATATCGCTCGAGTCAGAGCAGTAAGCTATATGTAGTATTATAACGTTCTGCCGTAATGAGAATATCATGGGCCGCCACTTGATTTTCAAGTTACGGACACGCGCATATAGAAGCGTGTCATGAGCACAAGGCAGCTATGCAGTGTCCACAACGGACGGGCGAAGGTCTTTCTCTGCCCAGGGCCGCCACGAGCCTAGAGCCGCTACTGGCTGGGCTGCTGAGACTGGCCACTGGGCAGAACTGACCATCATGTGTAGTAATAGCTCGCAGACTACAGCTGAAGATCTGAAGTGAACGCAAGAATTGGTGAGTTGTTTATTAACAAATTTTTGTGATTTTGAGTTTGTAAAATTAGTGTAGGTCAGGGGGCTTTTTGCATATCGGCTTATTTTACAATATAAACTTTGAAGTAAACTTAGTAAAGTAAAATTAGATTTTTGGAGGATTTGTTGTCCATCTTTAATTACTGAGCAATGAATTCAGTGAGCGTTTTTGTGATTTCAGTTCACACGAACAGGACTTTCCGCTGTTTACGTTACCATACTCTTACAACGTTGAAAATGCGCCTGAGAATATCCAAATGGAATTGATTGAACTGCAGTCAGATTCTATTCTGAAGGCAAAATACAACGAAGATGGTGTGCCAGGCTTGTATGCTTACCTGCTATCCTCGTATGTGTAGATCCTTAAGTTGGCATCGAGAGTATTGCCTATGTGCAGAAGCACTTACCTTTGCCCTTTTGTTAATGAAAGCTACCAAAACCCCACATCGCTCAAGACTTACCGTCGAGCACCTTTCATTCCTCATAAAAGTTGCAGCTGCACAAGATTTCAAGCCTGATATTGACGAACTGGTTACTAACAAGAGATGCCAAGTGTCGGGACAAAAGAAATAGATCTCACACTGTAAGACTCCTATATAAGCAATGAATATAATATAGTAATACAAGGAACTAGCTAAGAGTCTAAGACTCTAATTGTACGCTGTTGTACGGAGATTGTATATAAATAAATTGCTTTTCTTTAAACTTTTCTGTATTGGAAAGAAAGCTACAGTAACTTTGTATAATAGTATTTGTTACAGTGCGGCCAGCAGACGCATGTATGGCAGTCGAAGCAGCCCACCAATGGTAGTGAGTTTGACATGCCTGATCTATATGCAGATGATTTATAGCGGTATTGTATTTTTCATTTAAGCGAATATATACGGTACTTGCAGTTCACTGATTGTTATTTTCATTTAATTTGCCCCAAATACGCAAATTCTTACTTATCTACTCCATTTGCTGTGCACTTTGTGGAAAATCCACACAAATGCTGGACAAACGTTCAAAATCCTTCCATAAAGGCTATTATTACCAAATAGACTCAGGATCAATGTACTAGGAGGAGGTAGCATTACCCATTTCACTACCTTGATAACCTCTAATTGTTTGAAAATAACAGAAATTTTTAAGGTCACTGTATAGATGGTGAGTCTAGATCTCATATAGACACACCTCTGGTTGCATGTAGAACACAGCCTCAGAGTGGTCAAAAAACTATTTTATTAGTCAGTCAGTCATTTTCTAACCTGCTTAGTCTTGAGCAGGGATGCAGGGGTTTGCTTGAAAGTATCCCAGCTAGCATAGTGTGTTACACAGCAACAAACCCTGGACAAGACGCTAGTCCATTGCAGGGCAAACACATACACACCCCAAACTCAAACTAGGACCAATTTTTGGAGTGCCAGTTCACCTGCATGTCTTTGAACTATGGGATGAAACACACGCAGACACGGGAAGAACATGGAAACTCCACGGGATGTTAGCCTCAGTCTCTTTCCCATTAGGCATCAGAGTTACTACTGTGCCACCGTGCCACCCACTATTTTATTAGTAGCTGCATAAATGAAAACAGAAATCCTTGAGAAGCCTGTTAGTCACACAGAACATTTTCATGGAGCAAATACCCTCCGTCATGATTGTCTCAGCCTAGGAAAAAAGTGGAATATGAAAAATGGACTTATGTTTGCTCTGTCTGCTAAGAAAGACAGCAAACCTTTAAATAATGGAGGTGATCAGGAGAAGAAACATTAAAAATACAAGCTTAAAAGATAATTACTGAGAATCTGTTCTTTTGTCAATCCTAACCACTAAACGAAATATCAAAGTGAAAGCTGGAAAAATTTACAATGAATTCCTGGTAAAATTCCGGTACTAAGATTACAGTTTGCTGTTAACCCAATAAAGCATGGCAACCTTGGGACCTTGGAAAGGCATTCCATTTATTAATGAAGAATAAATATATGCACCACCAATTATTTCTTGGAATACTGACACTAACTAACTAATATTATTTTTCAACCATGTTTTTATTAAACAGTAAGGTTTGGGTGTAAGTAAAGGGACCTTAAACTCTACAATGTCTTATTAAATAAATCCACAACTGTATTATGTAAATTTAAAAAATCAACAACAGCATATATTAAAAATGATAGCTTTATTATATAAAGCTGCAGATACAGTTAAAAATTTAGGGGGGGGAAGAAATAATGAAAGTAAAACCTGCCTACAATTGCATGTGTTGCATCAACTTCTTTGGGTGTTTGACTGGCTTACCATGACTTATTGAACTGACTTTGATGATCAGATACCTGTAAAAATGATAGGGAAAAAAAAAACTTAAAATCAGGTAAATTTGTAGAATGTTTGATTTACAAAGACAGCTTCAATTGCACATGTTGTAGCTATAGGATTAAGTATTTTTGGTACACTGTATTAATACTCCAGGGGAAATTGTCTTTTCGCATGACATTTGGCGGTCAGAGTATACACCCACTGACAGACTGAGGGGATCGTTCCTCCCCCAAACTATGCGACTGTTCAATTCCACCCGGGGGGGGTGGGGGGTAAACGTTAACATTATGTAAAGTTATTGACTGTTTTTACCTGCATTATTATCAATCTTTAATTTAATATTGTTTTTTGTATCAGTAAGGTGCTGCTGGAGTATGTGAATTTCCCCTTGGGATTAATAAAGTATCTATCTATCTATCTATCTATCTATCTATCATATCTATCTATCTATCTATCTATCTATCTATCTATCTATCTATCTATCTATCTATCTATCTATCTATCTATCTATCTATCATCTATCTATCTATCTATCTATCTAAAGTTTAAAGTCTCCTTAAGTCCCTTATTTGAACTCTACAGATAAGTTATATATGCTTTCTTTCTGTTGTGGCCATGAAAAATGCCATTCCCTAAGTTCTGATGTTGTATCCCCAAAGAATGCCATTACCATTTTGACTTTACCAATGTTCCAGATCCAGGAAACATTATCCTCTCCTTAAATCTACTCCAGTGTTACTGGCCGCAGAGTACACCAATTAGCAGTCACACCTATTGACTGCTACTCCAGCTCACTGCTCTTACTGCCAGCTCTGCAGCTACTCATAGCTTATTAATACCAGTTGCCATGCATCCTCTGACTGCCACTCCAGCCTTGGCAGCTGCCTACACCACACCCTTTTCCAGCTTCTTCCAGTTCTCTGATAGTGGTCTTCTGCATCTTTGTGTCTGTTCCCTTGAGCACAGCCATACATACCACATACACAATCTTGTGCTATTCTAGTCTCCAATCAAAGTCTGTTTTAATTTGAGTGGGTATGTTAGGCATGGAAATATGTATCTCAGATTCTACTGGAATTTGTTTACAGACACATCTCTCTCCCTATGAATGGATGATTCTAAAATTCAGAAAACCTAATAATGTTATTAATACATCTTCTCGGTATCCCTAATATTTTCTTAATATATAGGCCTAACTAGTCCAAACTATGCAGAATCTCCATTCTTTACAGCTGGTATTATTCGAATACCTAATAGTGACTGCTTCAATATGCAATATATTTAAATAAATATTACGTCTAAACCATTTAATTGAAATTTTTAAATACAGGATGTAATATTTATGTAATGCATTGGAGTTTTTACAGCACTCACCGCAAATCATGTATAAGTGACTGATTTTTGACAAGGTGGTGATAAATGAAGCAGCAGAGTTTAATTTTTCATATTGTTCCCTAGGGCTCTTTCCATAGCCCTATTTCCCTGCACATTCGCATTGTTAGTTCTGTCCCACACTGCTCACTTGGGATCAGAGGTAACACCATCTGTGGTCAATTTCCTCAACTGCATAAGTCAATCCAACCCAGGAACAATGTTACCTCTTTTTTTTTTTTTTTTAACTGATGAGTGGGTGTAAATAACAGATTTTTCATTTTAATTCCCCTTAGAATTACAAGTCACCCTGAATAGCACTACATTAGCAGACTCCAAAAGTATTGCTCAATCACCACAAAGCACCAACAAGCGAATGATTTTTTTCCCCCCTGACGAAACAAGTACCATGTTACTACAATACATGATCGACGAGCACAGCTATGCGGCAGTACCAAATTACTGTGCTGAGGTGGAGGAGAGCTGCATGAAAAGAGCTTGACGCAGGAGTTCAAAAGTGCTGGGTGGCACCCAGAAAACTGGTACATCGCAACGCAGTCAGGTAGCTTAAATGGAACACAGGCCGCATACCCAGTAAATTGATTTTAGCAGCGAAAGAAGCATCCCTAAAGTGCTTGCACGTAACTGCTCTTGTGACGCGACCCCTTTCCACTCTCTGTAGTAGAATAAGTATTTCCATATTTTTACACATCATGATAAAGGGAGGATGCTCAATGATGGGAAATGGTGAAACACTATTTGTTTCACACTATTTTTTGTGAAGAAAAACTCTTAAGTTTCCTTGTGAATCCAATTTCATGTGAATGGCTTTGCAAATTGCTGGACAGGGGAAATATACACTTGGATTCAGACAGTGACATTGGTGTAGCTAGTGGCAGGCAAAGGGGGCGGTCCGGACTGCACGTTTTTTAAGGGTGACATTATTAGCCAAAAGGCTCAGTACAATTTGTGTGTAAGCAACAGGGTTTGGAAAAATATCAGTCACGAATGAAAAAAGTTAAATTCTCTGATTTTTATCCACAAATGCTTCAAAAATAATTTTCAGACTGTCCTTCTGTGATGGCATCAGACACAGCAGTTGAAATTTATGTGACAATAAAAAAAATAAACATAAACATTACACCGATAATAATTTCTAGGAAGATAAACAACTAATTTACAATTTATAATTTCATAACATTATCAATCCAAATGCGTTCTTGCTCTGTGCAGACAACATCCCCACTTATCACTTGTACACTACACTGGTTCTGGTTTTCGCAGTGTAATTAAATTAAACTAATAATTAGAACACGACTTATCAGTGCGTCTATACTATATTCTTGTCCAGTTGATGCTTATAAATAATTATATGTGAACAATTATTGCTGTTTCTCTATATATGAATAAATGTATGCAAAATTTATCTTAATTTTTCTTTATACATCACTTTATTTTTCTATTTAAATAAGTTAACATATTCAGATATGTTGAAGGGTGGCAAATTGAGGCACTGCCCCACCCCGCGTGGCACGAACTCTAGCTACACCACTGGACAGTGAGTAAAAGGTCTCAGTGGAATGGAGCTTAAAGTGCCAAATTTTGTGCTTTTTCTTTAAGTATTTTTGAATGTGGAAGGTAAGAACCTAAAAGGTTTTACAAAGCTGTATCACACATTGTCAATTGCCTTATATGTGATAAAACCGATATACTCATGACAGTGTCGTAATAACATATCTTGATTTTATGAAATAGCATTTCACAGTTCCTTCTACTTTAAGTGGAATGAAAGGGATACAAGTATAATGACCTTGTATGTCCATAAATATGTGTGAACACTCCTGAAAATGAATATATATGTTTAACACCAATTTTATGTTTGAACTCTCCTGAAACCTGCTGTGTTTAAGATGCAGAGTTGAAATTGTACTTCAGAGATTATTATGTAGTCTGTTGGTACAGGCATGTCACTAAGTAAAAACTTTTTAGCAAATACATTGTATTTCTATTATGCTATGCTTCATGATTTTTGTACTATGAACAATTTCATTGTATTACAGTGCTGCCATTTCTTTGCCAGCCTGAGGCCATTGCTGAACTATGAAATGTCTATTCTCACCTCTTAACAGAGGCTAATCTTCATAGAGCAGAAGGGAAGCAGTATTTGTGTTATCCTGGTGGCACATTGTTGCTAAACTGCAGTTTATGCGTAAACAATACACTTTAATATGTTCAAATGTCAAATAATACATTTAGTTTTAGAAATAAATGCTTGAAATAATTTGTAATAAAGTATTGTTATTTTGTTTTCACTACAGAACACCCTCAGGCTAAAGACAAGCTGTAGAAATAATTACTGTTGCTGCGATGCAGCTAAATTTAGGCTTGCCACATTATCTATTGAAAGTGGATCACTAGTAATCAGATATGATTTTTTTAGCACACATCTCAGGCAAAAGTTTTTGATTTCCCAAGATGCTGAAACTTGACAGTTCAAGGCTTTATACATCTGTCAGTAAAGAAAAACACTTGGTCTTAGAATTAAGGGTTCACTCTCTGCACATCACCTCAGCATTTCCTATTAGCAGCCTGTCTGCTGAAAAGATGAGATATTCTTTGCTTGACTACTCGGGTTCTGCCACAGAACTTCTTATTGTGGCATGAAGAAATCAACTCACCAGTGAAGTAAAACAAATGAGGCTAGAGTTGGTGTGAATTTGTCTTTCTCAAAGTAGTCTCAGTTTCTATAATTGTGTTTTTATTCATTCTTTGATATGTATTTAGAACTGATTCTAGCTCTCCTTTAAAAAAATCATATCTCAGAAATGTTCTTTACAGTTGGTTCTTATGATTTTGACATAGAACAAGCGCTTAGTGTTAGGAACATTTTTATCTATCCATTTTTTTTATATATTTGGTGGACAGAGACCTTGATCCACAAATCTGCACATCCGATGATGTCTTACTATTGCTGTCCTTTTTTTCTGTCTGCACCCAGTCATTGGTTTTTACTTTTTTTAGCACATTATGCTCGAAGTTATAAAGCAAATACATTAAACATATCATGTGATGTTAATTCCAGGTTCCAAAACATTCAATGAATTGCAATTGTAGAAATTTTGAGCAAAGAAGTATTTGGGACAAAATGACAATCGGGAAATTGGAAGAAAAATAATTAAGTAAATTATTAATATAAACAGACTAAATTCTTTAAACTGGCAATATTAGAATGTGTGTGTTTTGTGTTGATTAACATTGTATCTTGACAAGCCATAACAGTCATAATTTATAAGCCCTGCAGTGTCAAAATTATCCTGTTTGTTTTCACCCCTTTTGTGCAGTTTGATGATGTCTTTATGGGTCTGAATTATTATGAATGTTAGTTTATTGATAATATCACATCACTGTTT
Source organism: Erpetoichthys calabaricus (assembly GCF_900747795.2). Classification (NCBI taxonomy): domain Eukaryota; kingdom Metazoa; phylum Chordata; class Cladistia; order Polypteriformes; family Polypteridae; genus Erpetoichthys; species Erpetoichthys calabaricus. Next base: position 90,391,528 of record NC_041399.2, on the reverse strand, counting down.
TGTTCTTATGGTCTCTATTTTGTTTTATTTCCTTATACGTGGGGCCATCGGGTTTGTAATTTCCATGGCCAGTTGCTAGTCACATGATTGACATTGATGAGACATGTGACATCTTGTTAAGACAGTGGTGAGTAGCAGTGAACGTCCACATTTTAGAATTAAAAATAAAAACAAATGACAATTTTTGTGTCTTTTCTAGTTAGGGAAGCTCTGCATTGTTTTTGATAGAAACATTTACTCTTAATTTCTTTTGTTTGTGACTTTTATTTTACAAATTTGGTATTTTAACTACATCCTCTTGATTCCTTGTAACAACTCTTACCTGTTTCTATCGACAATCCTATTTAAGTTCGCCTGAACTTTCCTTTGATTTTCTAAAACAGAATATGCAGCCCCATTAATGTTTTAGCTGCAGTTGACTTCCTACCTTATGCTTATTGTATTACTGTTGGTTGTGTTTATTTTTTATTAATTGTGTACTATTTATTTAAATGTGAGTCTATTCCTTGTGCTCTGTGGGTGGTACCTCAGGAGGCAGGGCCACTCTGATATCACCACCCCTGAGACCTCCATCTGGGCATTTAAGAGTCCAGAAAGAGGATCTGAGGAGTGGTGCATTCAAGTCATTCATAAGTACTGTTTTCTGTGTTGGATTTACTTTGTTGCTTTTAGGCCCCTGTAGACCGGAGCTTCTCAATACATTTTTGGGTCAGGTTGTCTGGGGTGAGGTCTATTTTTGGAAGGCTCTGGAAAGCCCAGCCTAGATTTTTTGAGTCTTTTTTTGAGGTCTCACACCTTTTTGGCATGCCTGGGACTCTGAATCATAACCCACCTAAATACCCCCTTTCACTGAACAATCAAAATTAAAACTTAGAAAAAAAAAAAATCAATCATTCCATCAGCTCTGCTGTTTAGGTCTTTCCCTTCAACACAGAGTGTGAGCCATCTGTAATAAAAGCTTTCAATAACTATATGCTAACATTACATAAACTTTAAAAAATGTTTGTAACTGTTTTCTGATGTTCAGAGATGGATTTCTGTGGGGTTTGAATCATAGAGAATTTGCTTTTTTCATTTTCTTTGTTGTTAATGAAGCAAGGTTAATTTTTATTTACATCATGTTTTGGAACTACCGTGTCACCATTGTACTTATCAGTAGCCCTGCAAATGTGAGGCATCACCGCCATCATGTCACGGTCAATTGCTGCTGGCATGGTTCCCAGAAGTTGTACTTTGTAACATCTTGGTAACATCAGGAATGTGACTCTGTATAGAGTGCTGTGCAAAGCTCTGTGACTTCCAAGATTCTGGATACATTCTGAAAAGTTTATTAGTTGCTTTTGTGGTTAAATTCTCATTTTTGACTGTCAGTTTGACTTCATTTATTCTTCACATGTTGATTTTGATTATTAACACAGTGCTTTGTTTTTATCCTCACTAGTTATTTTGGTTTAGCTCCACTTCTAGGCCATTAAACACTTGCCCTTGTGCCCTGCTTCCTATTCCAGCTTTTGGCAGAACGTAGCCAAGTATACATATGTCAGAGTAACAACATGTGTTTTTTTTGTACTAATTCCTATTTTACTAATACACATGTTACTAATGGGAAAATAGAAGGTAAAATGGAAAGTTCGGATTTATTTTAAATAAGATAATTTTGAGTTTGTAGTAATACCATTGTTTTTGATTAACTTGTGGGTTACATAGCTTACACAATTACATAACACATCTTACACAAACAACTTTGACAAATGTTGGTGTCCTGCTTATGCATAAGTGACTACGGTTAACCAGAGATGGGTAGTAACAAGTTACATTTACTCCATTACATTTACTTGAGTAACTTTTTTAAAAATTGTACTTCTAAGAGTAGTTTTACTGCACCATACTTTTTACTTTTACTTGAGTACATTTGTGAAGAAGAAATGCTACTCTTACTTCTCTACATTGGGCAACACTCGAATCATTATTTTTTTCCATTATATACGTTATATTTTTGCCAGAGAGAAGCCGCCAATGGATCTACTGCATGACTGTTTCACCAATCAGACATAACAACAATAATCACAAGACTCTGTTTCACCAATCAGATGTAGCAACAATAATCACAAGACTCCATTTCACAAATCAGACGTAGCCATGCAGTCACATGACCACACACAAACTATGGCGGCATAGCGGCACAAACTCCTCACAGACAGCGGACAGGAAAAGAATGAATACATGAAAAATGAGAGCCAACTCCTGCTGAAGCTTAACCATCACTTCGCTGAGTGAAGAACAAGCACATTTTAACCAAACATGCACAGACACAGGCAGTCAAGGCAAAGTGAGACTTCTTGTACGTGCACAAGCAGCCTTGTTCTAATGTTATTTTCTATCAGCTGTGCTATTTGGAGGACAAGTAAATATGCAGTATTATACTGTCAGTGTACAGTCAGTATATCTTGTCACTGTAAGTAGTTTGCACTGTTCAAACATACATCTTACCTACTGTAGGTATTGGCTTCAAAAGCTTTGTTGTGAAAAACTGAGATTTGGAACTTTGTGTTATTTGTGCATCTTTATTTTGTAAAGATGTTATTTATTTTTACTCATTTTTTATTTTATTATTTGGAAATAGCAGAATTTGCACATTATTTTATATTTTTGTCTGTCTTATTACAAACATTTCTAAAAAATAAAGAAAAGCCAAGTAAAATGACACCTTTTATTGGCTAACTAAAAAGATTACAATATGCAAGCTTTCGTGGCAACTCAGGCCCCTTCTTCAGGCAAGATCATCTTGCCTGAAGAAGGGGCCTGAGTTGCCTCGAAAGCTTGCATATTGTAATCTTTTTAGTTAGTCAATAAAAGGTGTCATTTTGCTTGGCTTTTCTCTACATTCACAATGGCTAACACGGTACAACACCCTAGTACTAAAAAATAAATAATTTATTATGATCAAACAGTTACTCAGTACTTGAGTAGTCTTTTCACCAAATACTTTTTCACTCTTACTGGAGTAATTTTTTGGATGACTACTTTTTACTTCTACTTGAGTAATATTATTTTGAAGTAAAACTACTCTTGCTTGAGTACAATTTTTGGCTGCTCTACCCACCTCTACAGTTAACAAATGCTGTCTCAGCTTCGGGAGTCCACCTGTTTGAATTTGGGGCTCATTTCCAAATAAGTTCAATCAAAGAAACAGTCCATTCTGAGACAAAGCATCAGTAATATCCTGCTAGTCCCATTAACGCTTAAACTTGCCGTTTGTCTTGTACCCTGGCAGGTCAGGAATGCTTCCAACCTTGGAGCACTGTAGCTTGACGATACAAATGTCAACCACATACTGTAGCCTAAATATATGACTTTGATCAACTCAAAATAACATTTCCTTGTATTGATGTGAAGCCATGTCCTTTGGATAGCTCTTAGGACCGCCAAAACATTCTATACATGTTCCCCCAGGTGCTGGAACAGATATAGGCATTATTACCTTGCAGTATCCTGTGCACCAGATGTGGTAATGTTGCTGGAAGCCCATGGCTGGAGTTCAGATCCATATTTTATGTCTTTGTTCATTTCTGATTATTTTGTTAGTATCCATTTTATTTCAATTTAATTGCATTATTCTTTGTATTTGACTTTGCTTATGTTTCTATGCTTGTGTAATGTTCTCTGTGTTCTCTGTGGATTGTTTCCTGCCTATCAGTGCAACATAGTAGCCTCAGCCATGTAAAGGAAGGTGCAACCTACAGTTCCTTTTGGTTCCTCTCAATATGCTTGTGGTTCGGTGAGTTCTTGGATTTTGTGGTTATTTTTTTTTGTGTTTTGTGATTCTCTAGATGTGTGCTTGGTGTGTGGGTGTGTTTGTGTGTGTCCTGCGGTGGGTTGGCACCCTGCCCAGGATTGTTTCCTGCCTTGTGCCCTGTGTTGGCTGGGATTGGCTCCAGCGGACCCCCGTGACCCTGTGTTTGGATTCAACGGGTTGGAAAATGGATGGATGGATGGATGGATTCTCTAGATATTTGAACCTGTGCTCTGTTTTTTTTTACCTTGCCTTGGACTTTGTATTTTGAAATCATTAACAAAACTAAGGAAAAAAGAATTTGCAAAGAGCAATCTACTTGCCCCGGAGGCACTGAAAAGTTCTTCCATTTCTTCCACAGTTTAAAAAATTGACATGGTAGGCACACTCATTAAGGTGTTGGTTAGGCTGTTAGATGAGGGTCTACCAATCCATGTCACTCTCTGTTTTTATAGCTCCCAGAAGGTGAACAATATGAGGGGGAGAAACCAGTCCTAGTCTCTTCCATCGTCCCATATAACATTTCCAAGCATCTGTTTTATCATTTCATTGAAATGCTGGATAAATCCGTCTGTCTGGGGGTAATAAGCATATGTTTTCAGATGTTCAATTCATAGCAGCTTGGCAACTTCCCTGAATGTATCCAAGGTATAAAGAGCCTCTTGGTTCATAAGGACTTTTTAGGGATTCCCACTCATGCAAAACTTCTGAGTTCCTGGGCAGTACTTTTAAAATTAGCATGTCTAATGGGAATGGCCTCTGCATATTGAGTATCATAATCCACCAGCACCAGGCTGTATTTATGCTGTTGAGTGTAACATTTAAGAAGACACATAATGGCCATGCCTATCTGCTCAAAAGGAATATTAATAAGTATAGCTACTTGAAGTGCATGAGCTTTCCACAGAGTTTGGCATAGTTGAAATTTGGAGCGTGAAGCACGAAAATGCCACACCTCATCATATAATTCAGGCCAATAAAATTTATTTTTTATGTGCTCAAGTGTTTTATCAGGTCCCAAATGAGCCACGAAAACATAGCATGAGCCAGTCCACAGACCTCTTTCCAATATGGAAGAGGGGTCAGGAGCTGACGACATATCTCACCCTGACCTTCAGCTTCTCAATATATGGTGTGGAGCCTTTGGCTAGTTGGCCATTAACTGAAATTAAAGCATTACGAGTAAACTTCAGGGAATCAGCTTCCCACTTCTCATGCTTAAACCACATGAATAAATAAATAATACAGAAGTTGCAGAGCATGCAAAGGATCCACAGAGGTTCTGGGTGTCGTCACTACATTATCCCACCAGAAGTCAGCCTTGCTATATTGGGTGGCCACACTCTTACCTGCTTTCTTGCATGACGTACAGACATCTTGGGAGAAGATTCCCTTATTCACTGCATCAATGTTGTTTTCAACAGGTCTGACCTCTTTAATAGGCTAGAAATTGTTGTGTGTTGCTGGAAAAACAGATGTAAATAATAAATTTGAAAGCCAATAGGTGAAGGGGCAATAGGCACCCTTTGTTGGAGTCTGGGATGATATGGGAAAAGGCAACCTTCCTGAATTTATGTTACAGGTTAATGTTGATGGCTGTCTATGGGACATACTGTAGTTGCCTGTCTCACATAAGAGTCACCTGCTTTGAAGATTCAACTGCTTTAACAGGTATCTCATCAGCATATAATATTCTGATAACCAAGTTTTTACTTGTTCTGAAAATTAATGTTCTGGGATCATTTGTCTAATCTCTAATCAGCATACAGTGGTATATGTACTTCTTGATAGTTAGCATAACGGTGGACAATTGATGGATGGATGGATAGTTAGCAACAATACTATTGTTTAACCAAAGAAAATGTGTATACACTATTGTTAAGCAAAGGAAATTGGTATGTGTCATTGTTTAACCAACAGTCATGTTGATCTAGGCAGAGACTCGAGCAGTTATATACCTCTAGGCAAATCGAGAAAAAAGGAGTTATGACAAGAGATTCCCAACTACTGCCTGCTTCTTTTATGCTTTTTGCACCTTACCGCTGTGGCTACATCCTGAGGCCAGTAACACCTCATAAGACAAACATCTTGGATTGAACTGGTTTGTCAAGGTCTTACTGCCATTCTCATTATTTTTGAGCCTGGTAATCAGATGTAAGTTCATATCTGGGGAGTATACTGCAATCTTCAGCACTCTGCTTGAGATTGTAATATGCATGCTGTGCTTCCACAGTGATGAAGGTTGCAATAGTCTCACTCAATCCTCTTCCAGTTAGTCATGAGTAGCAGCACTGTCAAAAATTAACAAACTTTGATGTCATCTTTGGGATAGAGCAGCACTAATACCTATAAGAGTCCTAGGGCTCATTCTGTTCACGGGGTTTCTCTACTATCCTCCCTGGTTTCTGCTTCCATAAACTTGTTCCTTTGTGCCATGACCTGTACTTGCAATTGTCATACCTGTTCTTCTATGGATTGGATTACAGTATTCAGGTCTGTGAGTTCAGTCATTTTGGCTCAAAATCCTGCTACCTACATCTCTATAAAACAAAATAAAAATAGTCAGCAAAGAGTTGAGGCACCAGTGGGGTAGACCCCTTCAAATAGATTGTATGAACACGAGCATGTTCATCAAGAGTGCACAAGAGTGCAAAATACTACTGGCTCAAGCCCAGTAAGGAACAAAGGGAAATTATTAACTACTTCCGGTGGCCACTGGATCTTTATAGTACCCTGCCAGAACAGGAAGGGTCTTGGTGGAGGATGTGTAAGTAATGTGTTTCATCTTCTGGCTGACATCCCTCTGAAGTGCAGGGTGAAAAGGAAGAAGGTGTTACTGACAGTAACCCTTCTCAACTCAGGGTGGTATTGCTTACCTTTTTGAAGCCCTGAAAAGCACCTGCTGCTTTTGCCCTTGTGTGTGTGTCTGTCTGTCTGTTCACATGTAACAACTCCCAGTGTACCAAATTTGGACACACTTATTCTTCCAAAGTTGGTTGGACAGTTTAATTTTCATTGAGATACTATATCTCCAATAGAGCATGCCATGTACATTTTTGAAATTTCAAAATCTCCCTTTGAAAAGCAAAGGCAAATTTACGAACTCATCAATCTTAAAATAGTGAATCATTTTGTGCTATGATTAATACATTTGAACTACAATCTTTACAACCAAAAACTAAAATAGAACATTGTTTGCCATTTTTACACCACTTGAATTGGTATCTGTTGTCTATGAAAGCTATTGAACCACCAACAAAACTTTTGGTAACATGACATTGAAAGGTGCCATTAAAGAGTGTATTTAGTGAAGTCTACTAATGTATGTATTTACAATCTATTAGTGTAGTTCTTTTTGAATATGATTCATTGTTACAAAAGTATTTTAAAAATGTGGTAATTAGGTCTTTCATGAAGTAAATAAAATAACACTCCAAATAGCTTCTTTTGTTTAGTGCAATTACTTCCAGTGTCAATTAATTCCTTTTTGTGAGTATAATCAGTGACTAATTTGTAAAAATGCAGATTCCATTTTTGTTCCATGTATGAGCTTCATACCATACTGTGAATGTTTAATGGGTGGTGCATCACAATAGTTTATGGCACCGTTTGTAAAGATTTACAAAGGTTGAGTAGCCAGCCTACACTATATAACAAAAATATGTGATCACTAGCTATAAGTTTTTGTAATTTATGTAATGACTTCACTTGGATTAAGTGATTTTGAGAGTTGTGTTGAATTGTTGCTAGAAAACACCCAAAATTTCTTGTCATATTCAGCTTAAGATGATTGAAAACCTTTTTTTAATGAGGGCTACTTCAACGAAAATTTTCTACTCCACTTTAAAATAATGTAGTTGTTTTATAAGTTGTTCAGAACTACTTGGAATGGTTGTAAATAATGGCTGCTTTTGAAACCCTTTAACATGCTTACAAAATGCTGAAATTGTCCTCCATCAGTCTCGGTACTACTTTGATGGACAGGTCATTTAAATTTCCTTTTTAAAACAGGCAACACTGGAGTAAACATACTGGAAAGTATTAGAAAAGAGCCTTAGATTATTAAATAATCTATTCAGATGCCACAGGAAAATGATAATGGCTGGGCTTCAGTGGGAAGAGATGCTATTAATGAAGATAAAAGAGGTGTAGTTGATAGTCAAAGAAGATAATCACAATTCAGTTCCGGGAGAGTGCACTCCTTTTGTTCAGATAATAGCTGGCATTGTTAGATAAACTGCATCCCCTTAAGTTACTGCAACAAGTACCTCTGCTATGTAATATTATTCATTTATATGTAGGAGGAGAAGTCTGCGAGTAAAACTTTTCATGAGTATAACAATTTATACCATATACAGTAGTTGAATGCTGGATAAATATAATAGTGATGGGCTGTATAGTTCTATCACCTTATTACATTAAATATTTCACAAGGGGCACATTAGGAAAAATGTATAAAAATAGTCAATTACGTATTAATCAATATTTCGTATGTGATGTGCTACTTAATGTATAGGTCAATCAATGAGGCCTCATGAAGATCAAATACCAACAATGTTTTATACATACAGTATACAGTATACTAAAGAACATTCATTAAAACACACCAACAACAACAACTGAAGCAAAAAAATCGATGCTTATCTAGATGTGTTCTTAGAATCATCAGCATGTGGATTCAATTTCAAGAGAGCTGTCAAAAAATATAAGTAAGAAAATTCAGATGTGTGAGGAGCAATCAAGGAATCTAAATTACAGGAGAAACAAAATTCTTACACAGGAGAATGCAGAGTTTATAACCTGTAAATATCTTGTAAATCTGTCTACTTCTGTGAGGAAAACCCCAAAATCATTCAAGTCAGGCGGAGAACAATGCCAGACAAAGTCAAAGCTCCTCATTAGCACAAACATTTCAATAAATTGCATGCTGCTTAAACATGAGTTTCACTATTTCTGAGATGCCCAAGTGTCAGTGTGATTCTCCCTGAAGAATCAATGCTATGAAAACTTGCTTTTCAGAGGTAAACAAAAACACACAGGCTTTTAGTATTTTTCTACAAATTACATAAAGTTTACTATTCACATGTGTGCTTAAGTACTAGAACAAGTTACATTTAAATTAGAAATGCTGAAATTGGCAGATGTGGAAGAATACTGCAAGATATCACTGTAAGCGTCTTGTCAGTATATTTATAGTAAGGGCAGAATCAAAGATGATGTGACATGTATTAACAGTTGAACAAAAATAAGATATTTCCAAAAAAAAAAAAAACCCTAAGTAGTCCTTCCGCCATTAAATTGGATTGTTATTGAGAGTACGTAGGGTAAGTTTACTATGCTCATCTAACATGGTCAAATTAAATTAAATACTGCCAGTGGGTTAATGGAATCAAGCATAGTTACATCGTCTATTATAATAATGCAAAGTAATAGTTTGTGAATAATCACAGTTAAGTTTTCTGCACAATACAGGTGTTGGCAAAGATATGTTCAGAGTTGTAAGTATGCCAAACACAGTGTTTATTCTTGTATTATTATTTATTTATTATTTATTGTGTTATTTATTTGTATTATTGTCTTCTTATTAGTATTATTGCTATTAGCAAAAAGACTACAAGAATGTGTAATAATGAAGGTTGGCAGTTTGAGCACTTATGAGATTGTGCCTAAGTACACTTAATAAAGCTATTGAGTTAATAAAGCTATTGTAATAACCATAACCTGCATGTCTTTTTCCATGTGAACAACTGTAAACCTACTTTTGCCCACCCCTATATACATGTTTTTATCTTATGCACACGTACACATGTGTGTGTATTTCTTAACAGGCCAGAGTTGCATCTCAATCAATATTCACAGGAAAAAAAATACAGAATGTATTAGTTGACGGGAATAATAGGAAAGAAATCATTGATGCGCTTTGTTGGAATGCATATGCTTGTACATAAACCTGCACTACTTATGGTTCACACCTAGCACTTTTGTCACACTCCACATCTATTTGTACACAATGAATTCAAATCCCTTTAACACTTTTCTATTAGCAAATGCAATAAAACAGCAATACACCATTACTGTAACCCTCAACAACTTTTCAAAACCAATTTTCTCTCGTTCGTGTTCATAGAATCAAAAGAATCGACCTTTTCAACACTGCCTCACAACATTAAATTTACATTTTTAAAAATTCTTTTGGGAGCTCTCTCATTTCAGTACACATTTTCTTTGCTCCTTTTTCCCATCTGTCATCACGTCTTCTCTTTATGCCATTTTTCCGCTCAAAAATGAGAGCATCCTATTAGCTAATTAATTGGTGTGCTACATTATTATTGGCAGAGAAGAGCTTCAGCTTCATTTTTACTTTTTTTTCATTAACCGTAAGTACAACAACCAATCATGTCTTGTTCTTGTCAGTCCCTCCTCATTTTTTGTTTTAAATAATAACTAGGGGGCTTTGCCTCCCTGCTCACTTCACTTGCCAACCCCCCGAGGGCTGGGGTTGGGTGCCTGCTATCTCATGGCTTAGCCGCTCAAAGGCGCCCCTCAATTAGAGAAAGCGATTTTATTTAAAGAGGTAGTATATTGAAGAGTATGCAGGAAGCGAGAGGATGACGGTTTGGTCCTTAGTTATAGACAGAAAATCAGTTACTTGAGAGCATTTCACATTTTAAATACCAATGAATAATAAAATGTAGTAAAAAGTAAAAAAGTAGAAGTTAAAAAGTAAAATGTAATAAAAAGTAAATAAAAAATTAAATTACATTAATGCTAAAAACAATATTATGACTTACTTTATCCTCTAACTTCCATTCTGTAAACGCTGCATCTTTGCATTTCTGTTTGCATATTTTTCACTTTCTCATTTATTGGATGATTGTCTTTGTTCTTGATTTTTATTATATGCAGTTCTTTTTTGTTCATTTAATTTTTTTCAGCATTCATTATCAACTATTGTCGCTGTTTTTTATTGCAATCTAAAATTTGATGTTCTTGAATAGATAATTTGCCTTTCATGCCTTGCTATTATAACCAACTGTGTTGAAGGGCGAGTTAGCAGCATGGGAGTGCTCTCTCTCTCTCTATCTTCCATTTAATCCTCTGTCTCTCCTTCAACTGTGTTTCACTCACTGGGCAGTCTATTTTTTCCTCCTTTCGTTTCTTGTGCCAGCTCCTCCTTATATGTCTGCGTGAGCGTGACAGTTGACCGCTGACATTTTGGTTATTTTAGTGTGGTCAAGTTACCATAGCAGTGTATGCCATTATTCACCAGAATGAGTGATGTGTGATGTATTTGGCATGACCATATAAAGCACAGGTGTCATACTCAAATCCTGTGGGGCCACAGTGGCTGCTGGCTTTAATTCCAACCTCTCAGCTCTTTAATAATATTTTATTGCTGCTAACAGAACAGATGTCTTTGCCTTTAACACTCAGGATCCTTAATTGTTTGTTCTTTCCTTAACCAGCTATGACATATGAATAGTATGTGATGTGAGCCAACAGATAACCAGCTAAATCAGGAGCCTTAAACAATTTTCACTCTAGTTTCTTTATTAGAAGCCAACTCTTAATTTTAATAAAACATGGTTCCTTAGTGCTCTCATTTTGTCACACTAGACAAAATTAATTTTCTTTTTCCTGAGAGCAAAATCAAAGTATTCTGAAAACAAACGAGATCAATACTTCTCAGAACGTTTTCATTCAGCAAAGGAACAATTATGACTTCTAAATCTAAAAGCAGGTCAATTAAAATGATAACCAAATAAGTTTGTTCCATTGGTGGTCGTAACTTGCTAATAGTTAAAGCGGTTGGAACAAACACTTGCAGCCCTGCAGCTCTCCAGGATCTAAGTTTGATACCCCTGGTGTGAAGGTCACTGCATACATTCCCAGGTTATCCAAGATTTTGGATTTCTAAAACTGATCATATGTGATTTATTCTGTGATTACTAGTAATGGACACTTACTTTCCATAAAGAAATTTGATTTTTGGCAACATTTTTTTTTCTTTCAAGTTATGACCTTGACTCATATTTCCAGGTCTTTCCTCATTAACATTTGTTACTGACTCATTTTTCACTCAGTATACCTTGTGCTGCATTTTCAACATCTTGCTGAGTTCATGCCACAGAGAATTCAGGCTATACTGAAAACTTAGTTAATGAGCAATATTCAAGAACAAACCTACCATCTGTATAATTCCAACATGGTACTTTATGGTTTTAATTAAATCATCACTATGAAGGTCTCTAATACAAACAAAGGGCTAACTTTCCTTAAAAAGACATCTTTAGGTTGTATTTGTTGTTAAGAGCTTCAAAGCTCAGTGTTTGTGCTGAGTGCTTTAACATAGACTTCTCTTTGCATGAATGTATGGATGAATTCTACCACAATATCTTTTTTTATTTTTGCAGTATGCCTGTACTCTTGCAATCTCTTATTCACATACCTTTAATTTCAATATCCTATCTGGTCTGCTACACCATTAAACCTGCCCTGGCTTTGTTTCACTGTACCAACTTTTTGTCAGAAATGTGTGTATTAGTGGTCTGAGCCTTTAAATGTATTTTTTTGAAAAAGTACATACAGTATTTCTATTTTTAGTTTTTATATTTTTTATCATTATTGAAGTAAAATCATTGTCACCGCTGTGTAGCAATTTTATGTAGTGGTTTTAATGGATGCCACAGTTTTCTCTATATAGTTACTATGATCTGCGTGGTTGCTAGACATTTGCAGCCTTTTCAGTGTGACCATAGTACTCTTTTCTCTCATGCTTATTTCTTTTCAGCTACACATCTGATCAAGGTTTTACAGCTGAAACATTGTGTTTCTGATTTCTTTTTCTTCTTTTTAATTTATGAGAAATATTAAGGTTTAGCAGTCTTGAATAGCATAGTACTGGCCTATTCAAATGGAGGCCCATGGGCCACACGTTGGCTCAGCCCATGGTCCCGTCAGAAACACGGGAAAATAAACCAGAAAAACACATTTTGCAAGTTTTCAGAAATTCCTACAGTAGTACAGAACATGAATTCAAAACTCTGCATAGCCGAACAGTCAATGCAGTGCGTAGTTGCGTCTCTAGAAGTGGTGGTAGTAGTCTATGATAGTTTTTTTTTTCTTTATGACGGTATGTGCCAGTATGCTGTACCGGCACCTCAGCCATAATAGCTGGTCGTGGCATTGACTACATATTGAATGATTTTATATTAAATTGTGTGCTGAGTCTTCATTGTATTCCATGTTTACTTAAGTGAGTACAAACGTGGGTTTTCACAAATGAATCTAACTGTTACTTCAATGAGGGCCTCATTACTGACAAGCACTGTCTCTGCACTTCCCTTTATACGATTGGTTGGCCCTTCACTCACACGCATCAATCCTGCGAGAACAATGATCAAACACTGACACTCAAAGCAAAGAACAAATTAGGAAGACTGCATATGATGAAAACTTTCAATAAATTTAGAAATTTCTTTAAAACTCAATCAAATTAAGTGCTGATTGCTTTGTGGGATTATATAACAACTTTTTTATAGAATGTATAGCTCGTTATTAAGCTACATTTAATATTCTTTGATTCTGGAAATTCTGTATTTGTAATTTTATACTGTCAAGCACAATATTACACGTTAAAGTACATCTGCTCAGGTGGCCGCTGCCTCGTAATAAGGAGATCATGGGTTTGCATCCCTGGTCCTCCCTGTGTGGAGTTGGCAAAGCGCTTTGAATAGTGAGAAAGGCACTATGTAAATTAAACTTGACCATTTGTAAATTTCAATTTTTAAACGTTATGTTTTTTCACCAAATAAACAAAACATGTGGCACTAGGAGGCTCGGCCTCTGTATACCTTCACAGCACCTATGTACTGTATGTATGCATACCACCACCTTTTTGTTCACAAGAAAGGCACTGCTAATCACACATGTTGTGATTTAAAAGGAACCTGCGTTCCCTCAGTGTGCCGTAGACGTTGTATTCATGTGTGTTAGTTACTGTTATCATTTATTATGGGTTTGTGCACTGATAGCTTTAGTAGCATTATAGTTTTATTTATTCTGTTAAATGAACTTTGTGATGTGCTTGGGTCATATATTACCAAAATATTTATTTTATTTCAAAAGGTAAACAAATGTTATTGCTAATTGTGTATACTTTTTGATTTTATGCACTTTGAGATGTGCACAGGTCAGGTATGACCAAATTATTTATTTTTTTTAAATTTTAGAATATTGCTAATACCTCAGATTCTGTTCAGTTGTAGCTTTTTTATTGTTTATGCACTTTTTGATGTGCCTGTGTAGATGTGATGAAATTTATAAGGGAAACAATGAATAAACATTTTTCAAAACATTCATTTGTGTTGGTTTAAAATTTATTACCTGCTGCTTACTGGCCACTGAAAATGTCTGGACCAGCTACATTTCTTGGTTTGAGAATCTTGCCCAACTGAATTTGTAATTGAATAACCATGGTATTATGGTATTGTATAAGGCTATCTTAAAATGGTATTCAAATGGTTAGTGTAACAATGATAATGTCTAGCTGGTTTGAGTGCCCATTACACTTCAGGACTGCAGAGTATTTTTAAACTTATGATTGTTACAGTCAAAACACTAACCATAGTCTTTTCAGCTTCCATGTAGAAAACATAATATTTTCCATTTTTCAGAGGTACACTACTTGGGATTTTTTAAAGGAAATGTCTAGAATAGTTCTGCACTGCTTTAAGTTTCCTTTATCATTTAATGAACATTAGAGCAATTAAGTCAAGAACATGCCATGCAGCCCAATATACCTCAACAATCCCTGTTCACCTTACTCTTTAAATAATTACTTTTAGCATGATGTTCTAAGATATGGTACTTTTTTCACAGGTTATGCATAGTGTAATATGATTAGTATTGTAATAAAATTTTGATTGTACTCAGGAACAGACTGCATTATCTGTGTACTCTTGTTTATATACCACAGGTTCAGGAGTAAGCTTTACTGAATCTTTAATTCAGGGCTTTTAATCATACTCCTACAAACAAGTGCCTCTGTGGATGCTATGTATTTCCCAACTAATAATGATCAATTCTAAATCCTAAATTCAGGAATTTAGTTTAGCCAGGAATTTAGACAATTTCCGTTGAAATTCTTACATCATTTTTTATTGTGTAATTTCTTTTGGCTTGTTTTATAAATGGGTTCAGATGAATATAACACACAGATGCTGGCTCTTCTGTTGAATGCATTGTTAGTTTTGGCCATATCTACTGTGACAGATTAAAGGGTCACCGTGACCCCTTGAACCCTCAGACCAGACGTCAGACACCAGATAAAAGTCAAAATGAATATTTATTATAAAAATAATGTGCACAAAGCACCCTCCACTCCACTATACTCCAGTAAATCAATAATCAAATAAACAATCAATACAATCCTCCACTCCCAGACGCGTTGCCACCCTTCCACCCAGCTCAGCTCAGCATCTGGGATTTCCCATTGTCCTTTTATATTCCCTGACCCGGAAGTGGTTCCAACCCTACAGTCCAGGTGATTCCTTATCACTTCAGGGTCAGATAAAAAGTCCTTTTCTTCATCCCAGAAGCACGTCATTTCCTTTGTCGCCTTGCCTACGACGTACTTCTGGGTTATAGGGCACAAACAACTCTCTGGGCCTCCCTGCAGCGTCATCTGTTGGCCTCTGTGGTATCCAGCAGGGCTGTAAAGGAAAACTCCATCGTCCATGATTCCCTGCTGGTATTCGGGGCACTTCTATGCCGCAGGGACAGCTCCATCTGGCGGCCTGGGGGTGTTGGCCGGGGTGACAGGCCGGCCATATCCCACACTACTTATTGTTAATTTGCTGTGATTCTGAAACATTAACCCTTTAACCGGCAACTCCGTAAATATTCCCCACGGCGGGCGAAATCTGAACAATTTTCGTTTTTTTTACTTTTTTACATTTATTCAAGCAGTATTTACCACTAAATGTTGCGCAAGTTCTAGAAATGGGCAAACGTGTAATAAAACACAAAAATATACATTTTCTCAGGCTTCTGGATTTAGTGTCTACTACAAAACGTAACAGTCAAAACAAGCGGTCACGGTTTGGATCCTTCTTATCTGGCTCATTGCTGTTGTCATTCAAATGAAAGAATTTCAGCAGCAAAGAGAATTGGTTACGTTTCATGATAGCTGCAAAAATAGGTTTTGCATACATAGGATCTAGACCAGTACATTTCAATATCTGGTTTTCTGATTATTCCCATCAACATCAAAATCCCAATGAATTTTTTCATTTCGTTTTCATCAGTGTCTACCCAAGCATAAACACGGGAATGTGGAGGTAAATTGTGATTTTTCTCAATAAACTGTGCTGCATACAGATTTGTTTGATGAACAACATGTTGATACAAGTCAGGTGACACAAACAGCTCATAAAACATCAACAGTAAATCCACACGTTGCCTCAAACGGATGCAGAAATGGTAGTTCACCACGGGCAGCAGTCCAGTTGAGATGTTGGGGATACACCCACTCATCGCCATCATCCGATTCGTCGTCATTCACAATATCATGCAGCGCATGTTGCTGATCATCATTGTCGCTAAAATCTTCTTCAGAACTGCTAAAATCGTGATCAGAATTATTGTCCAAAATCGCCTGCAAAACCTCACTTGAAGTCAGTTTACGTTTCGCCATATTCACAACTTTCACTTCCGAATCACATCACGTGACAAGCAAAGAAAAATTTTCCGGCCAATACAACCACAGAGTTGTCGAAATACAATGTAGTAATAATACCCACGCCAAACCGTCAGTTATACTACGCATCAGGCATTCACATAACCATAGGCAAATGTGCTGGATAATTCCGGCAGTATGGCGTCAGCAATAACGCTACGATGCCGGATATATCCGGCACAGGGCGGTTAAGAGGTTAAAGGAGCAAAATCTAAAATTAAGTTCAAAATTAATAATTAAGTTCAAAAATGTTTATTCAACAATATGTCTACATTTTTAGGCACTCTTTCAAAAGTTTATTAGCTTGTTAAATATTATTATATATATTTTTTTTTAAGACATTTTATTTTAGATTTTTGAGGTATCTTGAGAGGAACCCAGCCACAGGTGATGCACAAACCTGTTTGTTTCTTCATGCCGGTCCCAAGCCCGGATAAATGGGGAGGGTTACATCAGGAAGGGCATCCAGTGTAAAATTTTGCCAAATCAATATGCGGACAACAATACAAATTTCCATACCGGATCGGTTGAGCCCCTCTTAACAACAACCGCCAACAGGGTGCTTGTGGAAATTGGGCTACTGTTGGCTGAAGAAGAAGGAGAAGAAGAGGGGGGAAACATGTCCGGAGGCAGGAGAGGAGGAAAGTAAAGAGAGTGGAACTGAGGGTAGGAACTTTGAATTTGGCAGTATGACTGGTAAAGGGAGAGAGTTACCAGATATGATGGAGAGAAGGAAGGCTGATATATTGTGCGTACAAGAGACTAAATGGAAGGGGAGTAAGGCCAGGTGGATTGGAAGTGGATTCAAATTGTTCTATCATGGTGTGGATAGGAGGAGAAATGGGGTAGGAGTTTTTCTGAAGGAACAGTATGTCATGAGTGTTTTGGAGGTGAAAAGAGTGTCAGGCAGAGTAATGATTATGAAGCTGGAAATTGGAGGTGTGATGATGAATGTTGTTAGTGCATATGCACCACAAGTTGGGTGTCCAAAGGGTGAGAAAGAAGTTTTTTGGAGTGAGTTGGATGAAGTGATGAACAGTGTACCCAAGGGACAGAAAGTGGTGATTGGAGCGAATTTCAATGGGCATGTTGGTGAAGGGAACAGTGGAGACGAGGAGGTGATGGGTACGTATGGTGTCAAGGAGAGGAATGAAGAAGGTCAGAGGATAGTGGATTTTGCCAAAAGGATGGACATGGCTGTGGTGAATACGTATTTTAAGAAGAGGGAGGAACATAGGGTTACGGACAAGAGTGGAGGAAGATGCACACAGGTGGATTACATCTTATGCAGAACAGCTGATCAGAAGGAGATTGAATACTGCAAAGTGGTGGCAGGGGAAAGTGTAGTTAAGTAGCATAGGATGGTGGTCTGAAGGATGAGGTTGGAGATCAAGAAGAGAGAGTGAGGGCAGAGCCAAGGATCAAATGGTGGAAGTTGAAAAAGAAAGACTGCAAGGTTGAGTTTAGAGAGGAGGTGAGACAGGCACTGGGTGGCAGTGAAGAGTTAACAGACAGCTGGGAAACTACAGCAGATGTAGTAAGAGTGACAGCAAGAAGGGTGCTTGACATGACATTTGGAAAGAGGAAGGAGGAAAAGGAAACCTGGTGGTGGAATGAGGAAATACAGGAGAGTATAAGAGGAAGAGGATGGCAAAGAAGAAGTGGGATAGTCAGAGAGATGCAGAAAGTAGACAAGAGTAGAAGGAGATAAGACGCAAGATGAAGAGAGAGGTGGCGAAGGCTAAAGAAAAGGCGTATGATGAGTTGTATGAGAAGTTGGATACTAAGGAGGCAGAAAAGGACCTGTACCGATTAGCTAGTTAGAGGGACCGTGCTGGGAAAGATGTGCAGCAGGTTAGGGTGATAAAGGATAAAGATAGAAACGTACTCACAAGCGAGGAGAGTGTGTTGAGCAGATGGAAAGAGTACTTTGACAGGCTGATGAATGAAGAGAATGAGAGAGAGAAGAGGTGGAATGATGTGGAGATAGTGAATCAGGAAGTGCAACGGATTAGCAAGGAGGAAGTAAGGACAGCTATGAAGAGGATGAAAAATGGAAAGGCCGTTGGTCCAGATGACATAGCTATGGAAGCATGGAGGTGTTTAGGAGAGATGGCAGTGGAGTTTTTAACCAGATTGTTTAATGGAATCTTGGAAAGTGAGAGGATGCCTGAGGAGTGGAGAAGAAGTGTACTGGTGCCGATTTATAAGAATAAGGGGGATGTGCAGGACTGCAGAAACTACATGGGAATAAAATTGATGAGCCACAGCATGAAATTATGGGAAAGAGTAGTGGAAGCTAGGTTAAGAAGTGAGGTGATGATTAGTGAACAGCAGTATGGTTTCATGCCAAGAAAGAGCACCACAGATGCAATGTTTGCTCTGAGAGTGTTGATGGCAGTGGCGCAGCTGGGGGGGGGAGCAAGGGGGGACATCTTTCTCGGGTGCAGCATCCAGGGGGCACTAAATTGATGTTATGAAATAATTTATCCCCTCCACTACTCTAACATGCTTGACTCCCACCCAGAAACATTTTTGACGTTATTAAACAGGTTGCGCGACTGACATGAGGCATTAGTGTATCATTGTCTAAGTTGTTGCAAATGCCATTTCTGTGTGCCAAGTGATTTGTGTTTATGTGTATGATAAAAAATTGATTGGGCTGTGGTGAAGTATTCGAGTAGATGGTTGCAAATGTCTAGACGTTTCCCCATGTAAGTAATGCAGTTTTTACAAATATATAATTATATTGCTTTATAATTTGCTTTATACTTTCTTTAAAATCATTTTTAAATGCGGAAAAAGAATTTTTTCTTACAAAAACTAATGACGGATTTATACATCAGCATTATACATCAAACTATTTTTTTTACTTTATACGAACTTCATTTTCAGGTTATTATATTATTATATCCAATGTAATGTTTAAGTTTTTGCAATGTTATATTTGAATAATATTTTAGAATAATTATATTTTCGAACTACCATTGTTGTCTTAATTATTTTACTTCGTTCTATCTTTATAAATTTAGCGAAACCATGAAAATATACACATAAAAGTGCTTTAAAAAATTAAAATATTTAAAAATGTAAAACTTATTTCTTAAAATACTATTATTTTAAATACATTTTTTAAAAATTTTCTTTCCCTTCCCCATTGCATTTTGGCAAACAGGAGGGGGCGCGAAATCTTCAGTTGTCCCCAGGCGCTGAAAACCCTAGCTACGCCTCTGGTTGATGGAGAAGTTTAGAGAAGGCCAGAAGGAGTTGCATTGTATCTTTGTGGACCTGGAGAAAGCATATGACAGGATGCCTTGA
The DNA here is from genome assembly GCF_900747795.2 of Erpetoichthys calabaricus. Classification (NCBI taxonomy): domain Eukaryota; kingdom Metazoa; phylum Chordata; class Cladistia; order Polypteriformes; family Polypteridae; genus Erpetoichthys; species Erpetoichthys calabaricus. Next base: position 90,371,678 of record NC_041399.2, on the reverse strand, counting down.
GAGGAGCTGTGGTATTGTATGAGGAAGTCGGGAGTGGCAGAGAAGTACGTAAGAGTTGTACAGGATATGTACAAGGGAAGTGGGACAGTGGTGAGGTCTGCGGTAGGAGTGACGGATGCATTCAAGTTGGAGGTGGGATTACATCAGGGATTGGCTCTGAACCCTTTCTTATTTGAAATGGTGATGGACAGGTTGACAGACGAGATTAGACAGGAGTCTCCGTGGACTATGATGTTTGCTGATGACATTGTGATCTGTAGCCTGGAGAGGTGGAGATATGCTCTAGAGAGGAGAGGAATGAAGGTCAGTAGGAACAAGACAGAATACATGTGTGTAAATGAGAGGGAGGTCAGTGGAATGGTGAGGATGCAGGGAGTAGAGTTGGCGAAGGTGGATGAGTTTAAATACTTGGGATCAACAGTACAGAGTAATGGGGATTGTGGAAGAGAGGTGAAAAAGAGAGTGCAGGCAGAGTGGAATGGGTGGAGAAGAGTGTCAGGGGTAATTTGTGACAAACGGGTATCAGCAAGATTGAAATGGAGGGTCTACAGGACGGTAGTGAGACCAGCTATGTTATATGGGTTGGAGACGGTGGCACTAACCAGAAAGCAGGAGACAGAGCTGGAGGTAGCAGAGTTAAAGATGCCAAGATTTGCACTGGGTGTGACGAGGATGGATAGGATTAGAAATGAGTATGTTAGAGGGTCAGCTCAAGTTGGATGGTTGGGAGACAAAGTCAGAGAGGCGAGATTGCTTTGGTTTGGACATGTGCAGAGGAGAGATGCTGTGTATATTGGGAGAAGGATGCTTAGGATAGAGCTGCCAGAGAAGAGGAAAAGAGGAAGGCCTAAGCGAAAGTTTATGGATGCGGTGAGAGAGGACATGCAGGTGATGAGTGTAACAGAGCAAAATGCAGAAGACAGAAAGATATGGAACAAGATGATCTGCTGTAGCAACCCATAACGGTAGCAGCCGAAAAAGAAGAAGAAGGTATCTCGAGAGGAGTGTAAAATCACAGCAGAATCATTTCTTCATGTGGTGTCTCTAGGGAAATTGATTCGTAGAATCTAAGCAAAGGATTAATTTTTAATTTTGGCTGTTAATGGAGTGCTGTCATCCTTTATTAGGACACCGTGTGAGTGAATGGCAACTATAAAGTAGCCAAATTCTTGATTGCAGTTTTTCTCTTTTCCATACTTAGACTTAAAGAAAACTATTCAGGGGATTCTTGACATAGGGTGTATTGGGAAATAGGTTCCTGGGTTTCATACTGTCCAAATGACTAAAGGATAAATTCGGTATTTTTCAAGTTATTTATTCACAATCATAGTATATATTCATTTACGACACAAAATTTGCATTCTAAAGTGAAACATTTTATAATCAAAAAAAAAAATACTAGTATACTCTTGCATTTTGTAAAGGACCTAAAGGGTACTGTGATCCTAATGTGAAAAATAAGCCTTAAAACTTACCAAATACCAAATGGGAAGTTATGTCCTGGGGCATCATGTATAACGCCATGCGTAGAACTCACACTATAACATGACGTAAGCACAAAAGCGGGAATGTGCGTACGCACAGAAAAATCCAGATGCAGGAATCTGTACGTACGCAAACTTCCATGTTCTTCCGCTACATAAATCCCGATCAGCGTGAAAAGTAAAGCATGTGCACGCGCCTTCTGTCCCGCCCCAACTCCTCCCAGAATTATGCCTCTTTGAATATGCAAATCAATATAAATAGCCTTTTGTGAAAAGACAATGGGAAAAGCACGGGGGAAAATATAAGAATTTCAGCAAATACCAAGTGGAGGCAAAGGAAAAACGTACTATTTGTTGGTTTAAACAGTGGTATAATCAACAAAAGGAAGTTGATCGAGTGACAGAGTGTCGGAGAAACTCGAAAGCTCAAGTTCACAAAGTTACACAGTGCCCGATATAAAAAGAAGTCACATATCAAAGTCGCCGTGAAAAGGCGAGTCGTAGCCCACCGTCTGAATGTCATATGAAAGCTTATTAGGGTACAGACAAAAAAAATAGGCACACAGTGGGAAAAAAAGCACGAAATGTCAACTTTAATCTTGAAATTTCCACTTTAATCACGTAGTTTATTTTGCCATTAAAGTAGAACATCATAAACTTCATCTTAAAATCGTTTAATTTACTAGTTTCTCAAATCCCATTGTAACTAAAGTAGCACGTTAAATGCTTTGTTCTGTATTTGATCTTCTATGTGCTCTGTGTGTGAATAACTACCTGCTTCTTAAACGGGCTTTCTCTTTCTCCGACAGGACACATAATCCATTACATTCGTGATATTACAGCTCCCTGAATAATTAAAATACTGAGATGTATACGTGATATCTTTTTCATGATGATAGGAATGAAAGCATGTTATTAAACATGGGAACACTGGTGGCGCAGTGATTGTTCATATCTCACGCAAGAGGCTTGCTGCACCATGCGCGACCTTCAATGAAATAATTTATTACAGAAATACTGTCTCTTTCAAATGTACTAACCTCCAATTCCTGTCCCTACTTTTCTTTTTCCAAATACCCAATCGCCACACAATCAGCTCTGTAATAGACGTGAAGCCATTTGTAAGCTTAGAACGCAGATTCTTCAAAACTTTTAAGGAACATGAAATATCTTCGTAGTACATGTTTAATTATCCTATCCGTCTATCCTTCCAGTGTCGCATCAGCACCAGCAAGAATACAACGCAATGCAGGAACAATCCCTGAACTAGCTAGCGCTGCGGCACCATGTCCTCACGTTTAATATAATCAACATATTTTGCTGCATTTCATCTTAAAAATGATATTGTTATCATATGTAAATACGCACTTTATAATGTGGCGCAGGTTGTGCAATATTATAACTGTAGTGCAAGTTTACAGTGAGGTAATTGTACTTATAAGTACAAACAGTTCTACAAGGAGCACTTGATGGACTGATTGAGTGCATTTATAGTTCTTGGAACGAAACTTTTTCTAAACCACGAAGTCCGTACAGGAAAGTCTCTGAAACGTTTTGCTGTGGCTCAGGCAGCATCTGCTTCATGCTGTATACCGATAATTCTCTTTCCAATTAGCTGCTGCTGTGATTCCCCACTCAGATACAGTGATATAAATACTCCGAGTGGTGCAGTGAGAGTAATATGGAAAAAGATGATCTGCTGTGGCAACCCTTAACGGGAGCAGCTGAAAGAAGAAGAAAATGCATTGAGAGTAACAACGCTAAAGCAGTTATGGTATTTGGAATACTATGGCTATTCCCTGGACCATTATATTGCTGCAGGTTAATTACAATCAAATGCATTACACTAATAAACAATATGCAGTTAGTTTCAGTGTATTTATAAAGCCGTGTCAGGAATGTGGATCTAAGAAAGAAAGGGCGACCACACAGGAACAGTAGCACTGCTTTGACACTGGGTGCCGCCAGTCTGCAAAAACCGAGCGGAGAAATTGCGTACGTCAGGGTATGAGGTACCGTGGAAATGTGCGTGGCTTTACGACAAGTTTAGGTTTTACACATCGCAATTTGAGCGTGGAAACGTTCGTACGCAATATTTCTGTGCATCCGCACTGTTTATACATGAGGTCCCTGGTCTTAATAAAAATTAAAATGAAAGAGAAAATTTTAAATGTAATTTATTTTTCATATATAAAAATTTTACACTTTGCAGTTTTTAATTTTGATTAATACAATCTTCTTTACATATAATATGCTACCATGGCTGTCCATTTGTCTGTCCAGGATTTTAAATCACCTGTAGCTCGCAAACCCTTTGACTTGAAATTTTGAACAAATATACTATGTGACGTCTAGTATCCGCTTTTGGGGTGATGATTGACCTCCAAGGTTATTCCTCTTTTTATTTTTATTTTATTTTATTGTAGAATCAACTCTCGGCAGGGCAGCCATGTGGCGCATGTGTATGGGCACCGTGGTCATTCCCTACCACCTTCGCCATCACTTCCCCTGCCTCTTCATATCTTAAATCATTCTTGAGGCAGATTAAAGACTTAAGTGCCAGCTTAAGTGAAAAAATTAAAGAAAACGTACTAAGTAATTGCAACACAAATACTGACATTTTTAACTTGAAAAGATGCTGACAAAAGAAGAGAGGAAGCGGGCCGCTAGGGTGGTGAAAATAAGAGCTGCTCAGGAAGCAGCAAGCACATCAGCCTCTGCACAAATGAATGCTAACTGTACAGAGAAAGAGTATGAAAACTATGAATGCTCAAGTCAAGAGTATTCAGTGCACGTTATTGTGCAGTGTGTCATTACTGGCATGTCATATTACACTGCATTCACCCTTATCAAACTTGCTTGGAAGTTTGTCATTTCCTTTTGTTTTTCCTCATATCATTACTTTGACACTCCAAAAACCTTTTGTGAAGAAATATTAGGTTGGCCTGTTTCATAGGCTGGGTTGCCAAATTGGTTTCCAAGATGTTTTGACAGAGTTTCAACATTTACAGGCAATACAGGCAATTACTGACTCACTGTGCTCTACTGCAAGTTTATCTGCTTATAAACTGAGAGATATGACTGCTAATTCATTTTAAAAAGTGTTGAAAGGTACAGCAGCAAGCTTAACAGTATCGAAGAAAGCCTGGCTGTAGCATTGCTTCAATAGATAGAGTGGAATTAGGCTGTCTGAACATCTTATTTGTACCTGAATTATCTGACATCAAAGACGGCTATCTTTCAGGTACATATTTTCTTGTGCAAACTGAAGAATGGCAGCATGGCTGAAAGCTTTGTCAGACTTAAGATGCATACACACACAAGGAAGCCTTTAGAAAGAACACCCTACTGATTCAATATCATTTTTCCAAAATTAATGCCTGTACTGGTAATTCAATATATTGTTTCAACAAACTCTGGGCAGCTTTTAAAATATCTTTATTTGATAAAGCAGATGCCTGTATGCTTCAAGTAAACATAAATTCAATTTTTAAAATGTTCTAAATCTTATATAGCTTCCTAAATGACAGCTATTATTTATTTGCCAGTTGTCTTTGCCCATGCCAACTTACAAGGTCAGGATGTGTTTCATTTGTTTTCAGGGATAGATCAATTAAATAAATATAGTGTGTTGTTACCAATTGTTACACCTATTTTTCTTTCTTTTTTTTTTATATTTTGTGTTGAAGCAAGTTGACTGTGAAGGCTACCGTGGACGTTGCTTCACTTATTTGAAGGAGTTGACTTAGTTTTGACCCAGCCTGGAGTTGACTTAGTTTTAACCAGCATCTTAAGTATATTATGATTTTCCATTAGATCGCAGTATGTCTTTTTTTTTACCTCATCCAACCATGCTCTTCAGGGTACACCCAAAGAATTGACTGTAAACTATGGCATGACTAGGAAAAGACTCTGACATTTCATGTGTAAGGCCAAAGGTTCTTATCCAAAAAAAAAGTAAACTGTTATTTTTTTAGGTGAGGAAGGTCAAGGTGACAGAAAACATTTATTTACCAACATACTATTTGTTGGTTTAAACAGTGATATAAACAACAAAAGGAAGTTGATCAAGTGACAGAGTGTCAGAGAAACTCGAAAGCTGAAGTTCACAAAGTCACACAGTGCCCGAAATAAAAAAAGAAGTCACATATCAAAGTCGCCGTAAAAAGGTGAGTCGTAGCCCACCGTCTGAGTGTCATATGAAAGCTCATTAGGGTACAGACAAAAAATATAGGCACACAGTGGGAAAAAAGCACAAAATGTCAACTTTAATCTCAAAATTTCCACTTTAATCACGTAGTTTATTTTGCCATTAAAGTAGAACATCGTAAAGTTCATCTTAAAATCGTTTAATATACTAGTTTCTCAAATCCCATTGTAACTAAAGTAGCATGTTAAATGCTTTGTTCTGTATTTGATCTTCTATGTGTTCTGTGTGTGAATCACTACCTGCTTCTTAAACGGCCTTTCTGTTTCTCCGACAGGACACATAATCCATTGCATTCGTGATATTACAGCTCTCTGAATAATTAAAATACTGAGATGTATACGTGATATCTTTTTCATGATGATAGGAATGAAAGCATGTTATTAAACATGGGAACACAGTGGTGCAGTGCTTGTTCATGTGTCACGCAAGAGGCTTGCTGCGCCATGTGCGACCTTCGATGAAATAATTTATTACAGAAGTACGGTCTCTTTCAAACGTACTAACCTCCAATTCCTGTCCTTACTTTTCTTTCTCCAAATACCCAATCGCCACACAATCAGCTCTGTAATAGACATGAAGCCATCTGTAAGCTTAGAACGCCGCTTCTTCAAAACTTTTAAGGAACATTGAAATATCTTCGTAGTACATGTTTAATTATTCTATCCATCTATCCTTCCAGTGTCGCGTCAGCACCAGCAAGAATACAACGCAAGGCAGGAACAATCCATGAACTAGCTAGCGCTGCGGCACCGTGTCCTCACTTGTTTAATTATATAACAACTAGCAAAATACCCGCGCTTCGCAGCGGAGAAGTAGTGTGTTAAAGAGGTTCTGTAAACATATATACTTATATATACATATCTACATATACACATATCTACATATATACATATACACATCCACATATATATACATATATCAACATATATATACACATACATACATACACACACACATTATATATATATATATATATATATATATATATATATATATATATATATATATATATATATATATATATACACATACAGACACATATATATACACTAGCAAAATACCAGCGCTTCGCAGCGGAGAAGTAGTGTGTTAAAGAGGTTATGTAAACATATATATATACATAAAACATATATACATATATATACATATCTACATATACACATATCTACATATACATATACAGTAATCCCTCGCTATATCGCGCTTCGCCTTTCGCCGCTTCACTCCATCGCGGATTTTATATGTAAGCATATTTAAATATATATCGCAGATTTTTTGCTGGTTCGCGGATTTCTGCGGACAATGGGTCTTTTAATTTCTGGTACATGCTTCCTCAGTTGGTTTTCCCAGTTGATTTCATACAAGGGACGCTATTGGCAGATGGCTGAGAAGCTACCCAACTTACTTTTCTCTCTCTCTCTCTTGCGCTGACTTTCTCTGATCCTGACGTAGGGGGATTGAGCAGGGAGGCTGTTCGCACACCTAGACTATACGGACGCTCGTCTAAAAATGCTGAAAGATTATCTTCACGTTGCTACCTTCTGTGCAGCTACTTCCTGAAGCGACATGCTGCACGGTGCTTCGCATACTTAAAAGCTCGAAGGGCACGTATTGATTTTTGATTGAAAAACAAACTCTGTCTCTCTCTCTCTCTTCTTTCTCTGCTTCTGACGGAGGGGGTGTGAGCTGCTGCCTTCAACAGCTTTGTGCTGCGGTGCTTCGCATACTTAAAAGCCAAACAGCCCTATTGATTTGTTTGCTTTCCTATCTCTTTCTGACAGGCTTTGCTCCTGATGCGCACTCCTTTGAAGAGGAAGATATGTTTGCATTCTTTTAATTGTGAGACGGAACTGTCATCTCTGTCTTGTCATGGAGCACAGTTTAAACTTTTGAAAAAGAGACAAATGTTTGTTTGCAGTGTTTGAATAACGTTCCTGTCTCTCTACAACCTCCTGTGTTTCTGCGCAAATCTGTGACAGAAGCATGACAATATAAAAATAACCATATAAACATATGGTTTCTACTTCGCGGATTTTCTTATTTCGCGGGTGGCTCTGGAACGCAACCCCCGCGATGGAGGAGGGATTACTGTATATACATATACACATCCACATATACATATATATATACATAAACAAATTTACATATCTACATATATATATATATATATATATATATATACACATATAAATATAGACATACATATATACATACATACATACATTCACATATATATATATATATATATACTGTATATATACTGTATATATACATATCTACTTATTGGCTCCTGTATTTAGGATATAGCAGGTTGGATAATGGATGGATGGACATTTGTATGCATAGCCCTATTTGCCCGTTTTCGTTTTTTTTCTTTCTTCAGTAATATTTCAGCAAACCCGGAGCTTGTCAGTTCAAATCCTGGTACTGACACCACTGTGTAACTATGCATACAAACTTAAAAGGTTTAAATAAAACAGAAATATACACTTTTATTTTTACTTGCTTAACTTGTGGAGGGTGTATCCTGTAGCAAAGCCCTAACTTTTTTTGTGAAAGCCCGTTTCAGTCAATAAGTCTTAAAAACAGGTGTAAAGATATTGACAATAAGCTACGCAAACCCATCAAGTATCATTACATGTTCCTTTCTTAAAGAGAAGTAAGGCAGTACTTATAAGCTTACATATATATATATATATATATATATATATAGACATACATACATATACATATATAGATATAGATATATATATATATATATATATCTATATATATCTGTATCTCTATATACATCTATATAAATATATATATATATATATCTATACTAGCAAAATACCCGCGCTTCGCAGCGGAGAAGTAGTGTGTTAAAGAGGTTATGAAAAAGTAAAGGAAACATTTTAAAAATAACGTAACATGATTGTCAATGTAATTGTGTTGTCATTGTTATGAGTGTTGCTGTCATATATATATACATATACACATATACACACACATATAGACACATATACAGATATATTATATATACATATACACATATATTTTTTATATATATATATATATATATATACACATACATACATACATACATACATACATATACACACATAGATGCACTTACAATAACATAGAAATCAATATAAACAACATTAACATCATTATCATATGAGAATATGAAGTAATATATAAGAAGCACATTTCATATAAATATAAATAATTAAAAAGTAAAATCTTCTTGTATAATTTGCTACCGTGGCTTTTCGTTGGTCTGTCCAGGATTTTAAATCACCTGTAGCTTGCAAACTGTTTCACCTATTGACTTGAAATCTGGTACACATATAAGACGTCACGTCTGCTATCCGCTTTATGGGTGATGATTGTATTACTCTTTTTATGTTTATTTTATTTTAGAATCAACTCCTATCTGCGCACACCAGGGCGGCCGTGGGCAGATGCGTATGGTGTATTCACTCCATGTTATCGTGCATTGCGCTGTCACTGGTATTTTGATAAAAGAATTTGAACAATATATAAGAAGCGTATAAATTATTAAACAGTAAAACATTAACATTTAAGAAGTAAAGTTACATTGAGTACTACTGCAGTGCCTTCGGGTATACCTCATTTTTTCTTTGCCCATTACATGCTTAAATGTATACATTTTTTGGTGTACCTACCCGAGAACACGCGACATATAACCGACCGTGGGAGAAGCATGGATTTTAAAGAAGCGTTGAGTTCATCTGCTGGTCTCCCTCGTGGAATAACTGGTAATGTTTCACTAAAATGTACAGCGAGTAAAACGACATTACCTCCTTTTTTTTTTGTACGATCTCTGAGATGTTGCTTTTTTCGGTTCAAGGCTTCATAAGGTCTTTTATGTTCCATGGTGTACTTAATAAGTACTAATTATCCCAAACCATCATCTTTGAATGTTGCAAGACTTTCGCCTTGTATGTAGATCGGGGTAATTACATTCATTGCATTCCTAGTCTGAATCACAATCTGATTGTATGGGTGGTTACCTGGCACTGTAGGGTTGCCACCCGTCCTTTAAAATACGGAATCGTGCCGCATTTGACAATGAAATTGCGCGTCCCGTTTTGAATCAATACTGGACGGGATTTATCCCGTATTTTTTTAATCATTTTTTTTTTAAAGCAGCGTCTCATGCAAATCATCCCACACGCATTTTATGAAGATGCCTCCTTTCCTACTTTTGATTGGGTAATACTTGATGTCATCGTTAGTTTGATTGGTGTTTTTAACAGTCCAGTGAGGAGGGCGTGTCTTTTAAGTACAGTCTGCAAAGTGTTGGCACTGAGATGTGGCGTCAGCGCCATACTTGAAGCCCCTAACGTTGCGGTCAGCAAGTCGGCTAACATCCGCCATGTGCCGTCTTTCAGTTGCGAGAAGCAGATCATAGAATGGTTGAAACTGTTGCCCCTAACGTTGCGCCACGGCGTGTGGTTCGTTTATACCTCGTGTCTTCTCATTAAACTTTTATCTCGCGAATATGTTATTGCAATCCGCAGCGGGAGCGTTTCTATAAAATTTATTTAAACTTACGTTTTACACCGTGGTTTGTTTCCCTTATGAACATGCTTGTATGCTTAACTCGCTCCGTTCTCAATTGTTTAATTAATTTTTTGCTCTTCGCTGTTTGCGGCTGTTCCTCCATTTCCCCCTACTTCGTTCTTTTATCTCGCGAATATGTTATTGCAATCCTTAACGGGAGCGTTTCAATAAACTGATTGAAAATAGTTTTGCATTTACCTTTTTAGTAAAAGGCGAGCTTTTAAGCCTGAGAAATCAACGCGTAAATGCACACGTTTAATTGGACATGTGTTAATATATATGGTTACACAGTATTAAAAGACAGTGAACAACGTCAGTTACCTTTGTTCCCGCGTTTGATAAAAGGTGAGCTTTTAAGCCTGAGAAATCACCCCGTAAATGCACACGTTTAATTGCACATGTGTTAATATGTATGCTTACACAGTATTAAAAGACAGTCAAAAATTAACGTCATTTACCTTCGTTCCCGCGTGTGACTCGTGCTGTAAATCTCTTCCTTGTTTTTAGTTCACGTGATTACGTAGGAGGCGTGATGACGCGATACGTGACTCCGCCTCCTCCATTACAGTGTATGGACAAAAAATATGTTCCAGTTATGACCATTATGCTTTGAATTTCGAAATGAAACCTGCCTAACTTTTGTAAGTAAGCTGTAAGGAATGAGCCTGCCAAATTTCAGCCTTCCACCTACACGGGAAGTTGGAGAATTAGTGATGAGTCAGTCAGTGAGTGAGTGAGTCAGTCAGTCAGTGAGGACTTTGCCTTTTATTATTATAGATCTATATATACATAAATATATATATATATATATATATATATATATATATATATCTACTTATATATCTATATCTAAATCCCCGCGAAGTACTGCTTTTAAATTTTTATTAAGAAGAAAAGCTTTTTAAATTGAGGGAAAATATCCCAATAGCAATTTGTTAAGGATCTGTTTTTTTGTGAAGCACCCTTAACACAGCTTTTCCGCTGTTTTATAAATGAACGCCATATAAGGTCTTCCTTTTTCCTTGCTTCGCCAAGGAAGGAGCCTTTTTATTAAATCCAAGGGTTCTTCGCTTTTTTTTTTTGTTTGTTTATTACAATTGTTATAGTTCTGTTTGTATACGACGTTGTCAGTTCAGCACTCAGGTTGTAATATGACCAAGCTGTGCAAGCTTACTGTTAAGAATGCAACGTATAGTTGTACATGAGAAAAGCAATCTTGCCTCAAATCAATGGCAACCTTTTGTAGGTCTATGAACTTAATTTAAAGTTTAGGTTTACACGGTGCTTTCTTTCTGAAGTACCTGCACTCATGAATATGTCTGTATGCGTCAGTCGCTCAAATCCCCGCGGTTCACACCGGCCAAGTTCTGCTTTTAAATTTTTATTAAGAAGAAAAGAAAACCTTTTAAAATTGAGGGAAAATATACCAATAACAGTTTGTTAAGGATCTGTTTTTTTTGTGAAGCTGCATTCACTCGAGTGATCACTTCAAGCTTTAAGCCTGAGAAATCACCCCATAAATGCACATGTTTAATTGCACATCTGTTAATATGTATGCTTACAAAGTATTAAAAGGCACTCAACAATTACACAGTATTAAAAGACACTCAACAATTAATGTCATTTACCTTCGTTCCCGCGTTTGATTCGTGCTGTAAATCTCTTCCTTGTTTTCACTTCACGTGATTACGTAGGAGGCGTAATACGTGATGACGCAATACGTGACTCCGCGTCCTCCATTAGAGTATATGGACAAAAAACAGGTTCCAGCTGCCTTCACTCGAGTGATCACTTCGAGCTGACTTGCTGGCTAACCATAAGCGTTACCTGGTAGGTAACCACCCATACAATCAGATTGTGAATCAGACTACGAATGCCGTGAATGTAATTACCCCGATGTACATGCTGTCAAATAAATGAACCACACGCCGTGGCGCAATTTTAGGGGCTTCGCCTCTAGCGCTGACGTCCGAGGTTCGATTCCCGTAAGGGAGTGAAGTGAGTGGGTGGTTACCTACCAGGTAACGCTTATGGTTGGCCAGCAAGTCAGGTAACATCAGCCACGGTGCCTTCAGTTGTGAGAAGCAGATCATAGAATGGATGAAAATAGTTTACTGTCAAATAATGCAAAGAGTACGCGACACGTCCTTCCCCCTTATTCTTGGCTCATCAGGCATACACCCTCTCTGCACTTGCTTACGGTAATCGAACCTCGGACGTCAGCGCTAGAGGGGCTTCGCAGCGGTGAAGTATTGCTTTTAAATTTTAATTAAGAAGAAAAGAAAACCTTTTTAAATTAAGTCTTAAAAAGAGGTGTAAAGATATTGACAATAAGCTACGCAAACCCACCAAGACATGCAATCGTTTAAATCAAGGCACGAGTCGAAAAACACCATCCCATAATATTAGTTAACGATTAACACATTTCTATATGTATTGTAAGCATACAATACAACTGATAATATGTTGCGCTTATTTATCTGGTGTACTGACATTTTTGCGCGTTTAACGGCTGAAATCCAGTTCCAGTTATGACCATTACGCGTAGAATTTCGAAATGAAACCTGCCTAACTTTTGTAAGTAAGCTGTAAGGAATGAGCCTGCCAAATTTCAGCCTTCTACCTACACGGGAAGTTGGAGAATTAGTGATGAGTGAGTCAGTCAAACAGGTTCCAGTTATGACCATTACGCGTAGAATTTCGAAATGAAAAATGCCTAACTTTTGTAAGTAAGCTGTAAGGAATGAGCCTGCCAAATTTCAGCCTTCTACCTACACGGGATGTTGGAGAATTAGTGATGAGTGAGTGAGTGAGTCAGTCAGTCAGTCAGTCAGTCAGTGAGTCAGTGAGGGCTTTGCCTTTTATTAGTATAGATACAGATTATTTAAATGAAGTTAAAGTTTTATCTGTATAATATAATCAACATATTTTGCTGCATTTCATCTTAAAAACGATATCGTCATCATACTGTATGTAAATACGCGATTTGTAAAGTGGCTCAGGTTGTGCAATATTATAACTGTAGTGCAAGTTTACAGTGGGGTAATTGTACTTATAAGTACAAACAGTTCTACAAGGAGCACTTGATGGACTGATTGAGAGCGTTTATAGTTCTTGGGGTGAAATTTTTTCTGAACCGTGACTTGATACAGGAAAGGCTTTGAAGTGTTTTGCCGTGGCTGAGGCAGCGTCTGCTTCATGCTGTATACCGATAATTCTCTTTCCAATTAGCTGCTGCTCTGATTCCCCACTCAGATATAGTGATATAAATACTCCGCGTGGTGCAGTGAGAGTAATATGGAAAAAGATGATCTGCTGTGGCAACCCTTAAGGGCAGCTGAAAGAAGAAGAAGATGCGCAGGCTAAGGTAAGTGGTGGGCACGAGATATGTAAATGGTGGGCACAAGATACTTAGTAGTACGCACCAAATTGTTTCTCAGGAAAAATTCGAGTGTATATCTCCGAGTGTGCAGATGGATACCTGTAAACATAAAGCACGTACCTAAACCCTTTGAGTCAGATAACCCTCACACAGCCCTAATCGTAACTATAGTGTAATGGGGCATGCAATGGACGTTTCATGACTGATGTCGTGGGCATTAGCTGACGTGTATCATAGGTACTGCATAGATAACATGCATTATTACTCATTTACTCTTATGTAACAAGACCTTAACAAGGGCTTCTTTTGCTCTTCATAACACTCATAAAACCTCGGTAGCTAAGTTATTCATCTCTGTGCAGTGTGGTAACAAAACATGATGGTAAAATTACTTGTTAATGTGAAGGATTCAAAGGTTTTAAACTAAATATGAAATATCAAGAAAAGAGTGTCTCATTTAAGTAAACTCAGGCCACTCCAAAGTGAAGTTTTGTTAGTAGGTCACATTTTAGAGGTAAATAAACACTTTACTGTTGTTTTGTAGGTGTTATGAATACCCAAAGAAGTGTTTGTTAAGGTCTTGTGACACAATAGTAAATGGGTAATAGGTGCATTTTTGAAGTGCTTAACCTAAAGTGTTACTGCTGGCCCTCAAAGGATAAATTAAGAATTTTCTGGGACTTCTATAGAACTATTTGATTGTCAGCATTGTAGATACTCCCTCATTACCATGGAACTCAGACTCAATGAACCACTGTTGTGAGTACATACACTGTAACATCTTTTAGTTACTGAGGGAAAATTGAAACAATGTGAAATGTTGATGGCCACAGCTTTTTTAAAAGCTGATGTAGTCAGTATTTCTTTGACTTATATGTATCTTCATAAGAAGGCATACCCAGAGTTCTGTCATTTACACATGTATTTAAATATGTAAATCAACATGTTTTCAGCGTAGGAAATATGATATTTAATTGCACATGGCATACTTCATTCTCAAAGTGTTAACAATGTTTTCTTCAATGATCCGTAGTTGTGTGGTATTGCATATTTATTCTGCGTTATACATTATAGTCAGCTCTGTAGAATTTTTGATGCTATTCCAAATAAGCTCTGGCTCTTCTTTAATTCCAAATAGGATCAAATATACAGTTGTATCGAAAGATGCTGTCATTATTGCACAGTAGAAATGCAACTGCAGAAAGATCTTTTTTTCTGCTTGACTTTTTTCTCTCAAACATTTACCTTTCCCATTTTAATGCTAATTCTTAGTGGATTGTTGCCACCTATATAGACTAGAAAACTGATGTGCTTTCTTTTCCTTTCATTTTGTTGTGACTTACTGTATCAACAGATTTTGACAGTGTTACTGAAATGCCTTGCACCACAGGTTTTATCACCTTGCTGACAGTTAGTTATTTCTGTCAGATGATGTAGATAGGTTAGTCTGCATGTACATCAGTACATCTGGTCACATCTAAACCTGCCATCTAGGAAATATTCCCAGCTCGTCCTCCCTTCTGCTAGTCAGTTACAATTTGTCAGCTCTTCTGTTGTGAGAAATTTGTTCTTTTTGATAGGAGGTGATTTTTGTATTCATCATAGGCACACTTCAGATTTCATAGTGCTATTGTTTCTTTGTCAGACATCTCCTGTTCGTAAGGAGTTTCAATGGCATATCTTATTTTATACATCCATACCATCACCTTAAATTAAAATAGCAATTCATATAAACAAATGTTAAATATCCCAAGTGAAAATACAGTTAACCATAAAAAAACTCACAGTTTATGAAAATTGATTTCCTTCATATCATTTCTTTCTGGCTAAGAAGCTTATTTATCTGCATCATGGCAGAATGCTGGTCATTGTTTCAACAATGGTTTATAGCTTTAGAGAAGGCATATGCTTATTGAAATTCTGGTTATTAAAATAGTAGTACATCTTTTAACTGCAGTCGTCTGCAGTGTGGCTGGTGAGAAATATTTGAGTGGGGGCACAGATTTTGGGAGTGAACTGAAGCAGCACTTATCTATTATATTGTGCCTCTTACATCTGTCTATTATATATTGCCTTTTGTATTCAATATGTCTATCCATCTGGTCATTCCACATGTTCTCATGGTCCTCATCATTGTGTCAATGCAAATCTTGGCCTTTCCAGTACCAGACCCAAAGGACAAATGTAGGCTAAACTGCATTATACTCTTTCTACCACTGCTGCCCAATCTAATGCCAGCTTTCCCATTTCTACTATGCTCCAATACTTCAGTCCATGACATTCACAGTCTCCTTATTCTTCCCATAACTTTCCCAATAGGTGCATCCCATTTTATCATTTACCACACATACAGAGTCATTTGCACCCTAATTGTATTCTACACTTGCTGCCAGTCTGCCCAGTCAGGCAGGTTTGGCAGGCTTACCTCACCTGGTCACAAAAATTCACAATGTAACATCCACAAACCCCCGAATCTTAAAACATAACTCATCCCCCTAACCTATTTGTCTTGTACTACACCCACAGGACAAGTACAAACTAAATTTTATTCTGCCTTAATGATCAGGATACCTCTGTTTACTTGGATATAAATTTTGCCCTCCTTCAAGACTGAAAATTTCTCATTTACTTTCTGATTAAATCGAGCATTTCACTAAGACTGACAAAAAACAATTGGCCTCATACTATTGTCTAGAATCTAGTAGCACACTATCCAAAGTCACCCCACTGTTTTACTAACCACAAACACATATACAGTACATGTATATTTCATGCACATGCTCAACTGCCCAAAAGGGTGGGACTACCGGAGAAGCCGATAAAAAAGGAGCTCTGAGATCAGCTTTCACTGACAAGGCACTTAGTAAGCACTTTGATGGCATTTCCAAGCTGCTTCACCCCCTTTTCCCACC
This sequence comes from Erpetoichthys calabaricus, assembly GCF_900747795.2. NCBI lineage: Eukaryota > Metazoa > Chordata > Cladistia > Polypteriformes > Polypteridae > Erpetoichthys > Erpetoichthys calabaricus. The sequence goes on along the minus strand of NC_041399.2, from coordinate 90,355,115 downwards.
CTCTCTGCTTTAGAGACAATTTGTATGCCCACTATCCACGAGATTTTGTGGGGCTCACTGGTGACCACACACCCAGGAAAGATGGACTCTAGTAGTCAGGACACATGTTAGAAGTGCTTTAACATGGCGATCGCAGAGCTGCTTTTATGCCAGCTTCTCCATGTAGACCTGTCTTCCTCAAACAGGTCTCAACAACCTACTGAGCTTGTCCATCTCAGGTTCAGACCCAAATACGCTGCACTGTTATTTCCACGGCACACCTGGGTAGCTGCAGCACACTGGTTGAAAAAACCCAGATCTAGATGACTATGGCTACTTTCATGCCACTTGCATTTTTCAGAAAGATGTGTCCCCGGAAAAATCTGAAAGAAACCAATTAAAGGGCAACCTCAGGTCACCTGCTTGTCAAAAGATCAAGTATACTCTCTCATTTGGCTGGCACCCTTCACTCAGGAAATATACAGTAGGTATTCACACAGAGTCAGAATCCGTTTTTAATGGATGTTAACATGCGATGACACCTGTACGTTTTATAAATAAACAAATGGATTTCATGATTATTTCCCATTACATAAGTAGAGTTTTTAACATATTTGGGCTGGGTGCTCCAGTGCCACACTTTACAAACTGCTACTGGTTTTCTGTTTGACCATGAATAAAAAGATGCTCTGACCCCTGCCACTTAAAACATCAAAAAAAGTATCTCATTTTGATATTTGTGAAAAGTTGCAAGTTACTCATTTTCACACAGACCCAACAGCAGTCATGCCTTTTTCCATGGAAATCCCCAAAATTACATGAAGCATTGCTATTAATATTCGGAAAAATGTTTTTATTTTTTTTTTACTTTTATAACAGGGTATATGTTGGTAGTGTGTTTGTTTTTTTTTCAGAAAAGACATTTATGCTTCCACTGTTGATTGCTAAAGTTAATAATGTATAGATTGTAGAAACTGTCTATATTTTGTATGATTCTTTTTTTTTCCAGTATGCTGAAACATTAGTGGTTATTTCATTAGAAATCTTATGAGTAGTTATAATGAGAAAACAAAGCAAAATAAAAATAAACCATCATCACTTTATCTTTTGCCAACTGTACATCTTACTTTGTTGGTCCAGAAACATAAAATATTGGCTACTGTTAAGTAGATATGGAAAACTTCAAAATAGTGTTTTCATTAATTCAGGATGGGGTATAATGATAAGTTTTTGACAATTAGCGGAGTATAGTGTTAAGAAATGCAATCTTACCTCAGTTTAAGGCTGGCTAGTAATAACATTATTTGTAAAGATCATGTTTCAAAGAAATTACATCCTAGTATTCTTATTGTGGAATGCAAAAAATATTTTTCTGAAAGCTGGTTATATTTTTATAATCATAAAGGGACACCTTGAAATCCACTGACAAGGTAATGAAGTAATGTCGAGTATTAGGTTGGTATTACAATACATTATACTAACCATCAGCTGAAAGTTTCTTTAATAAGGTTTTGGTTGCTTATCATTGACTGGAAAAATCAAGCTGAAAACAACAGAAAGGAAAATTAAAAGGAAGTGAAGTAAGTTTGAGGTGAAACTTATTCGCAGACATTACAAAATATTTCTTAGGGTGACATTTCAGAAATAAAATTCTGGAAATATATCTGTCCCTTAGAGATATGATCAGTTTGAAAGAACCTCTAAAGGAAATGACCCAGAGGCAATGACCTTTATAGAAGGCTAAAACACTTTTTGTCAAGCAGACCATAAATATGTACTATATAAAATGCAACTTTTTGGTGGTATTTATATCTTGTACCTTACTACGTCAATCTTGAACTTTTATTACCAAGAGAGAATTCCAAAATTAAACTTTAAGAAAATACCTTTTTAAAATAGTGAGTGAAGGAGTTACTGAAATGTTAAGGATTGAATTGCTGGTTTTTGATTTATCCAGGTATTTAAATTCATATTCAACATTGAAAAAAATGTCTGCATTCAAGACGTAACCAAAAGTAAGTACATTCAACTCATTTAATGTAATTGGTAGAGTAAGTTCATAAATATAATCCTGCCTTGATATTTGGAGAATACCAACAAGCTTTCCTTAATAAAACTTGATTTCTGTTGTGACTTCCATTTTAAGATACTTTATAAGTAGGTAGTTTTAGCAAAATTATTTTATAGGTGCTGTGTAAATAAACACAAACACTAACGTGAAAAACATTGGGATTCCACTTCAACTGCCAAATGGCATTAAATAAAAATCTGGTGGCAACAGAAAGAAAAAAGAATAGCTAATGCTTCTATAACACAGCTGTCTTTCACAAACCAGTTTCAACTGAAGCCATCTTGGGGGAATTTTGGGGTTAGATACTCCGGAGATTAGAAAAGGTAGAGTTTCTGGCTGGTAGGAGGCTGGATCACAGAATTCTTGCAGGTCAGTTATCATGGCTGTGAAAAGAGAACAGGTGTTTAAGGCTTTCAACAAGCCCTCACATGTGATATTGGCCATACGTTATATACAGTTGAAAATGTCTAAATATGTGTCATATGGTATAAACATTAACTGGTATATGCATATATAATATTTATGTAGTATTTGCATTTGGGATAGGTTATGGCTTCTTTGCAAATGAATGGATGTAATTAATGTTAATAAGTTTGCAAAAATTTCTAAAATCGTGTTTTTGTCTTGTCAGTTTGGGGTATTGATTAGGGAATTAGGGGTACTGATTAGGGAATAGGGAGCCCGGGATTCACGGACATTTTTCATTCCTGCATTCCCGGGAATGAAACTGCTGTAATTCCTGGGAAAATGGGAACGGCCAAGCTCGCATATATAGCGTGTAAAAGTGTAAAAATTGATCAAGAAATAACAGAGTTATAGTTGAAAATAATTAAGGTGGTGCCATTGCTGCAGCTTGCACTTCATCAGACAACAGCTTTGAACAGCAACTTGAAATTGCAATGCGTCAGTCTGTTGCATTTTCATTATCTGTGCCAAGAAACTTGCCATCACAGAATGATGACAAGAAACTGGATGCATCAGTAAAAGCTGAAATGGCGGTGTTTCAGAGAAACGGCAAGCGTGGGACGTTGTTTAGAACAAGTGTATCAGTATCTGATGACTGTGCCGCCTACTTCAGTGGAGGCAGAGTGTGTTTTCTCTGCATGAATGTGCACTCTCACCTGGACAACCGCACGTTGGACATGTGCTTTCTACGTTCTTATTAAAGATACATGTACTTATATGACAGCATGAAATGCTTGTAGATAAGGTTAGTCTTTTATTTGTGTCATCATATTGCAGTAGTTTTATTTAAAACTAGCAAAATACCCGCGCTTCGCAGCGGAGAAGTAGTGTGTTAAAGAGGTTATGAAAAAGTAAAGGAAACATTTTAAAAATAACGTAACATGATTGTCAATGTAATTGTGTTGCAAAAGGCTAGCTTTTAAGCCTGAGAAATCACCCCGTAAATGCACACGTTTAATTGCACGTGTTAATATGTATGCTTACACAGTATTAAAAGACACTCAACAAGTACACAGTATTAAAAGACAGTCAACAATTAACGTCATTTACCTTCGTTCTCGCGTTTGACTTGTGCTGTAAATCTCTTCCTCGTTTTCAGTTCATGTGATTACGTAGGAGGCGTAATACGTGACTCCGCCTCCTCCATTAGAGTATATGGACAAAAAACAGGTTCCAGTTATGACCAGTACACGTAGAATTTCGAAATGAAACCTGCCTAACTTTTGTAAGTAAGCTGTAAGGAATGAGCCTGTCAAATTTCAGCCTTCTACCTACACGGGAAGTTGGAGAATTAGTGATGAATGAGTCAGTCAAACAGGTTCCAGTTATGACCATTACGCGTAGAATTTCGAAATAAAACCTGCCTAACTTTTGTAAGTAAGCTGTAAGGAATGAGCCTGCCAAATTTCAGACTTCTACCTACATGGGAAGTTGGAGAATTAGTGATGAGTGAGTCAGTCAAACAGGTTCCAGTTATGACCATTACGCGTAGAATTTCGAAATAAAACCTGCCTAACTTTTGTAAGTAAGCTGTAAGGAATGAGCCTGCCAAATTTCAAACTTCTACCTACACGGGAAGTTGGAGAATTAGTGATGAGTGAGTGAGTGAGTCAGTCAGTCAGTCAGTCAGTCAGTCAGTGAGTCAGTGAGTCAGTGAGGGCTTTGCCTTTTATTAGTATAGATAAGTGTTGGTCGTTCTAAAACCGTTCACATGTGAGATGCCCGTGCACTGTGTCATCCCCGGGAATGACATGCAGGATTCCCGAATTCGCGGGAATGGATAAACCCATCCGGGAATGGATTCCCTAGTATTGATACTTGACTTGAGGACAAAATGAATTTTAACGACTTTAGTACAATGCTGCAATAGATCAAAATGTGAAAAAAGTTAATTGGTCTGAACACTTTCTGAATTCGCTGTATATTCATATAATATAATTAAAATTTTGATGGTCCTGGATGCATTTTGTACCCTTCTTTTTAACCTTTTTTTTGTTTATTTGAACAAAATAAACCTACCTTACCATACCACAGCTATTTTTTTTTAATCTGGTAGTGGCAGAAGTCCAATTATGTCAATGTTATGCCATCCAGCAAATTACATTTGTGATAGAAAGAGTAAAAAAAAAAAGCTTTGTTTTTCTTTCAAACTAAATTCTGACACACTTCTGAAGGTGGAGCAACGGTGGGCTAGGTTATTCAATATCACATAAGGTGTTCGGGCGTGATAAAACAGTCTAATGTATTACAATTCGGTCTACACTTCGGCATGCAGTTCCTATAAAAAGTATTCACACTCTTGGAAGTTTTCACATTTTATTAAAACAAAACAGTGAATCACATTGGATGTGATTTAAAAAAAAGACAATGTCAAAGTGAAAACAGGTCTCTGTGAAGTGATCTAAATGAATTACTAACATAAAACATAAAATAATTCATTATAAAAGTATTCGCCCCTTTCATGTCAGTATTAAGTGAATGACAGCCTTGAGTGCACAGGTGTCTGTCAGAATGCAGAATTATTTTGCAGTGTGTGGGCTGCAGCAGACTGCACAAGAATACAGGGCTTAGGAAATTTTTGGTAAAGTGAAGCATTTGAGTTTATACCAGAACAACAACAAGTTCAAATCTCTTTAGATTTTAATCTGAACACTGTTTAAACCAGGGGTCCCCAACTCCAGTCCTGGAGGGCCGCAGTGACTGCAGATTTTCATTCTAACCATTTTCTTAATTAGTGACCTGTTTTTGCTGCTGATTAACTTCTTTTGATTTGAGGTTAATTGACTTGCTTTTGAAAACTCAGACTCCTTGTTTCTTTTTCCAAGCAATTATGAGATACAAAATGAGCCAAAAAATGACCAGCAAACTGTGTCTATCACACTATATCTGAAATAAAAAAAGTTGAAGGTGTCAGGAATGTTGATCTGCTCAGGGCTCCAAAATATTTGCTGTAAGAAAAGGGAAAATCAACAATTTCAGTCTAAGAGTATACAGCATATTTTGTGTGGCAGCATCTTTATATTTAAAGCCTGTAATTTCAGTGAATAAACAGTCTATGTTAAAGTAGGTTAAAACATATAAATAGGGGAACTGCAAGATTACAACAGATAGGACCAACTTGATAATCAAAAATCTTTAATAAGGGATAGGTTAAGGTCAAAGACTGTGAAGTATTTCCAAGTTTTCATGTGGGGGTGAATCTAAAACACCCTAAAATGGAAAAGCATAGGATTACAAAACATGATTTCTAGTTGCCAACACTGGTACTTACAATAACCTTCCTTGAATCTTGCAAATGGAATTAAAATTTGTAAATTTGCTATGGCTCCTCCTGTATCCTGAAGCTGATGCTGCCCTTTACCCCTCATCATGGCTTAACCAAATAAACTGATCAATGTAAAGAAATTATAAAAATTATAATCGATATTATAACAAAGCACCGATACCAACACATGCAATATTTAAATATGAGGCTATGACGTCAAAGAAGTGGGCACTTTAAATTATGTTAAAGAGGAGCCTCTCTGTATATTAAATGCTCAAGTAAAATGGCAGCACATTCTTTCTTCTGGCCTCTCCTACAAATAGCAATGCATACAAAATATGCAATTAATACAGGTAATTACAAACAACATTTGGTGTAAAGAAACAGATAAATATGTAGATATATCCAGCCAGACAAACTTATAACAATAGGCAGTTATGAAAAATTTATGATACAGGATGAATGACTTCCCTTTATAAAAATAAAGGAAGGACCTACACCCTGAGTTTTAGTGTCCTTTTGTTATGCTTTCCTGCCAGGTTTCTGGGCTCAAAGTCAAATCTATCTATCGTATAATAAAATGCTACTGAGTGGGTGTGGGTGGTTCTTCTATGTAATCTGATTGGTCAGTGTCACTTTGATTGCTCCGTCAAACACAATCAAAGCATGAAGCAGAAGGCAAGAGAGGTTGCCTCACACAAGAATACCAAGGAAAGGCATAGGGGGAATGCTGAGAGTCACCTTTAACCCTTTGCAGTCGTATTTAATTTTCAACGTCACGCTACATTAGTCGTAATTAATTATTGAAAAAACGCCAATAATTACAGCAGTTATTTTTTCAAGCACGTAGGAATAACACAGGCCACTTTTCTCGACCAGGCGACTGTGCAAATTGGTCAGAAACTTGCAGGGCCACCAGCGGTGGCCTGACGACCTATAGCGCACTTTTTACTAAGGCCAGTTTTCTGGCCTAACGACCACAAAGGGTTAAAGATGGCAAGTTTTTACAAGAATATGATTCATGTTTGGGGAATATCTACCATTGATGATAGTCAAAAAGTGGACTGAGAAGTCTGAGAAACAGGTTTTATGGGGACATGCTCAAGCAAGGAAGCAGCAGGCAAGAGAGGTTCTGACACAAAAGAATACTGAAAAAAGACGTAGGAGGAACAAGGGTACACACAGGGCAAGAGCTGTCAAATATCAACTTTTTAAATATATTCTGTTACCTGTCTTTGATATAGCTATTTTTTTTTAAGAGGTAACATCTTCAGGTAGCAAAAAAACTTTAACTTGGGCCTTGTTGAAGTGTTGATTCCTGGTAGGGTGGTGGAGCTCTTTTTTAAGCTTGCTGTGAAATGATGTTGCTCTGTTTGGTGATATTTGTAAAAGTAATACTCCTCTATTTTCAAGCGCTTTTCCTGCTGGAAGAAAATCTCCCTGATTATGGTGCAAATCGAGTCACCAAACACTTTGAAATAAATTTTAAAAAAAAAAACAACACTGCAGGTATGGAGAAAAGGCTTTTATAAGCTCTTTATGGTACAGGTTTCAAATAGCAGAAGTGTTCAGCATCTGAACTGTGCAGCTATGTTTTTTCTAAGTAAGTAGCCATTTAGGTACCTGGGAACAAACACATTAAAAAAGATGACAATACAAAGTTTGGATCATTCATTTATTCAACTAAACTTTTCCAAAAACTCAATACAGTCGTTTTAGATATCCTTTGTGGTCAGTGTTATTGTTCCTTAACACACTAAAGCAATCTATATTTTCCACATGATTAAGCTCTGCTGTGTTTGACACAACAGAAAAAAAATATGTTATAGTACATTTCTATACAGAGTATTGTTGGCTACTTTACAGACAGTAAAAGGAAAGTTACAATTACAAAAGTAAAGGTAAACATACAATGTAGGAAATGTAGAAAAATACCTAACAGATGTAAATGTAAATTAAACTCTAACTTAATTCAGGCAGTTTGAGCCTCCTATGGATATAATGGGAAATAAATGTTTGCTTTGGCAAATTCAGTATATACTATGGTCAGAAGGCCAGAGAGAAGAGGAAAGCAAACTCCAACTGGCATGAATGCTGGACAAAATAAACCTCTATGGTTTTCGAGGGCCAAATTAGCACCTAGCTCCATCTGGACATTCTAGACTCCTTATGTCTCTGTACTGTTTGTTATAAAATGTTCTAGAGGATGTAGTTCTTCAGGTTTCATCATTGCAGCATGCTTAATCCTCTATCGACTTCACCAAGTGAAAGTTCTTTTTGGGTGTACACATTTACTTTTCCCACCATGCTATTTCTGAATTGCTCTTAAGCCTTTTTACTCAAAAAAATCTATCATTTTTTTCCACAAAACTTTGAATGCTTGTTTTTCCATTCCACGTCACTTTTTCAAAATTCTTTCTCTCTGAAGACACTGGGGCCTTCCTTAGAACTCAAAATCCAAGCTAGTGTTTCTTTTGAGCAATGTCTGATGAGAGACCCACCTTCAAACTTTTAAAGTGTTCCCAAAAAAGAAAAATCTTGTTTTTAAAATTCAAAAATTATCATGGCAAGCAAAATCTTCCTATATCTGACAGTGTTACAATTCTGAATAGAGACCTCTGTTTCAGACATGCTTAATAGATCATAAAATGTATTAAGGTGTCTGTGAAATTACACTTTAGCACAAATATATTTCATGCATGTGGCAACAATGTATAAGAAAATACCATGAAGATGGTGAAATACTTTATAAAAAAAGGAGAAAATGTGAACTGATTTCACAATTAACCTTAATTCAATTAATAAATCAAAGATACTGATGAGAATATTTTTTTGCAATTTGTTTTAATATCAAACTATCTCCCTGAGAAGACAAACACTTGTGAGTGTGACATCTATTTACTGTGTCAGTGATAATGAGCACTGCTTTAAACCTCTCTAAAGCAGCATCTAGATGTGTGGTGCTGAATAAAAATAATCATGGATATTGGACAAAATTCAGTTGTTCAAAAGAAAAAAATATATATTCTATTACAAATGTGAATTTTGTTTTATTGTAGAAGTTACCTTACTTTTTACAATTAATGATCACCTTTTAAGGCTATTAAGACTATGAAGAATTTTGTAGACAAATATCTTTGCCAAATATATCTTTGTGTGACTAAATGTAAATTAAAGTTATGTTAAAAAAAAGTGTACAAAACGGTAAATTCAAAAAGCATCAGAAAAAGTATTGGCTGAAGTATCATTACCAGTGGATTGGGTTGAATTATGTGGCCATTGATATCACAGAATTGGCAACACAATTTCTTTATCCTTTTTCCTCTTTTCATATATATGAGCTTTTGGCACTGCTTTGAACAGAAAAAAATACATCATTTTAGTGAAATATTAATTACTTTCCTATATAATTGTTCTTTTATCAGTAAAATGCAATGTAAAATCATGCTGCATAGAAGAGGTTTACTTTAATAGAAATAGGTACAATATTTTATGGAATCATAAGTGAATTTTATGTTTTAAATATAATACTTTGTAGTTGTTGAATGATATGTGAATGTTATTAGTATAATAGTTCAAGGTTAACTTTTCTAAAATTCCATGACTTTACAGCACTGAAACATATTATTAGAATACACTGTGTGAGTTATGTATTGTTGGTAGTTGTACGTATATAATAAAAGAGGTCTGATTTTTGGTTAAGTTCATTCATCAGCACTTTGGAGATTTCATATTAAAACATTCAAGCTATCAAATTTGACAAAATATGTATCAGGTTTACCTAAAACAAATTAAAACATCAAGTTAGTTATCAAACAGCTTTTATCTGTTTGAAATTCAGACATAAAAAGGATATAGAAAAAGAGCCTTATGAAAGCAGCACTTAAAATATGGGTATATTGACTACAGATTTATATAAGATACAGTTAAGCTTCTAAAACACTGCAAATTCACTGTACATGGGGCCTCATTTATAAAAACAGACATTAAATAATGCTAAATCTTAACATGAAATATTTCCTTAACTAGCCGACGCCTGCCGTAGCATACGGCGGTGTAAGAATAGGAGCAGAAAACGGTGAGAAAGGAATTCAGAAATCAAGAAGAAATAAATCTCGCAGCCGACATTGCATTTCTCGATTCCTATTCCTGCTCTTCCAAACCCTTCTTCACGCTGCCTGAGGCTCTCCCATACACCCCCACGCCGCTTTTCTCGATTCCTATTCCTCCTTCAGACTACCGCATTCCCCACTCCTCTCTCATGACCCCATTGGTGTCACGTCACCGCCCTATATCTCCTGACCGCGTGACCTTTCACTTCAGCCCTGTGTGTGCCTAGGAGTCTTTTCCGTAGCCTGCTACAGGAACGTACTCTGTCGACCATTGGCATTGGTTACACTCCTTGCTATTCGTTTCGCTCCTTCCTATTTTCGTTATACTGCTGCTGTGTCGGCTGCGTGTGCTTTTCTCAATTCCTATTCCTCCTTCGGACTACTGCATTCCCCACTCCTCTCCCATGACCCCATTGGTGTCACATCACCGCCCTATATCTCCTGACCGTGTGACCTTTCACTTCAGCCCTGTGTGTGCCTGGGAGTCTTTTCCGTAGCCTGCTACAGGAAGGTACTCTGTCGACCATTGGCATTGGATTCACTCCTTGCTATTCGTTTCGCTCCTTCCTATTTTCGTTATACTGCTGCCGTGTCGGCTGCGTGTGGGTGGGACCGGTTTTGAAGAGGAGCTGCAGGAAGCGTGGGGAAGGGTTTGGAAGAGGACGAATAGCAATCGAGAAATGCCGTGTCGGCTGCGTGTGGGCAGGACCTCTTTTGAAGAGGAAGCAGGACGAACCAGAAAAGAAATATATATAAGAGATATTTTCTACAATTTATAAAATGTCCATACACACAAATGTTACTAAATTCCATGTCCTGTTTATAAATTACAAAACATCTTAATATTGTGCACATGTGAATAAACATGTTTCCATCCAGAGAACACCAAATATATAATACATATATATCAAGATATAATGTCATGTAAACAGTAAGAAGTTGCCCATAATTTACTGTTAAAATGGAAACGGAAGGGCCAAGGTCAGAGCTAAATGAGATGGAGGTTGTGATGACAGAGGTGGAGCTCAGAGCAAATATTTCACTTGGTACCCTGAGAATTGGTGTTGCAGTAAAATGAAAACATATTGCTTGGCAGACTGTGGCAATAGTGGGCAATGAATTGGCTGATCAAAACCAGGCAAGGAGTTAACATTTGACAAAGATATTCCCAACCTGTCTGCAAATTATTACTGAAAAGTTCTTGTTTGAAGGAATCCAAACACAAAGAGAACCTGCACTTTTACTGACAAAGAGTTATTATGCATCATAGGACTTTTAAGGATGGTACACAGTGTAAGAGAAATCTATTTTTGTAAAACTTTAGCATCTTAAGCTAATACTTTTCTTTGTCTCTCTGCTTTAAACAAAGCTGGTATTTTTCTGGAATGTACTATCTCTCTGTATGAAGCCTCTGTGTAATTAGAATATCCTATATCTTATATATTTTTTGTTAGCAAAATAGCATAGCCAGTGATTATGGTTTCAGTCATGCGCAGTGTTTATCATACATCCAAGACAACCTTAAAGGTGACAAATATTCCTGGTATATTATTGTCAATATGTAAAATATGCTTGTATGACAGTATACTGTACTTGTGCTGAGAGATTTTGTATGACAAGCAGTGATATTGAAAATATTGCCATTGGTGGCCTTATACATAAAGCGGTAAGAAACTGAAACTTAAGTGGTTTAAGTGAAGTGGTGTGTACAGAAGAGTCCTGTGCATGTTTTAAGTTCCTTGAGACCCTGAATGAATGGAACTTGGGACAAGAAGTTAATTATGATGGCGGCCACATTGATAGGTGAAAGTTTAATAGTCCTGGGTTACATGCTGATTGATGTATTGATGGGCATGGAGATGTTGAAGATGATGCTTGAGCACAGGTTTGAGCAATCAAGGTCTGTGACTGGGCTTCAGTAGCAGCTACAGTTATGTCTGGATGTGTTAACGGCAGAGGTTCTGCCTCTCGCTCGGTGAACTTACCGGCATTTCCTCAGGTGTGTGCAAGAGGACCTGGCCTGAAATGCTTTTCTGCAAGGTCTGACACTAGTAGCACTATGCCATCAAATCCATTGTACCATACCGGTTTGCTGGAGCAAGCATTGGCTGAAGATGCAGAAGTCGATAAGGTGGTGATCAGAAGGAAGCCTGAACCTTACTGCCCCAGTAGGGCACATAACTTGGCAGCCATCAGTGTAACACGGAAATCAGAGAAGCAAAGCAGCTAGTCCAGATTTTGATCATTGTTGCTTCTACTTAATTCAAGCCTACAGAGCAGCAGAAGGCAGTAAGGCCGCCAATTTCATGACTGTGTGGTTGTCAGGGTTTATGATTACACCCCAACAATATTTGGTACATCAACACTTGTGGATGTATTGCAAAATGCTTAGACAGGACATCTCTGGATCCATTTTGTCCCATAATCTCTGGAGAGGAAATCAGACCAATCTCCCATATGGTGCATTTGGTCTGCCTTCTGTAGAGTTTCCCACCAAATGAAAAAGACTGTTAACTTTTAAAACTAAGGACCGGGGCTTCACGTATAAACAGTGCATACACACAAAAATGTTGCGTACTTCCGTTTCCACGCATACATTTGAGATGTATAAAAACTAAACTTGGCATAAATCCATGCACATTTTCACAGCAGCTTCCCTGCTTGCGGGCGCAAGTTTCTGCTTGGTTTTGCAAACTGGACCCAGCATCAAAGCAGTGCTACTGTTTCTTTGCAGTCTCCCTTTTTTCAGATTCCCATGAATGACACAGCATTTATCAAATATATCCAAATTAATTGCATATCATTTATAAATTTAAGGCATTTGACTGTAATCATTCTGTAACAATATCATGGTGCACACAATGGTCAAACTATTCCAAATACCATAGCTGCTTTAGCGCTGTTACTCACAGTGCACCACTCAGAGTATTTTAACCCATTGTAAATGTGTGTGGAATCACAACTGTACAACAATTGATTGGAAAGCCCTGGAGGAAATTTATAGCACATGCTGCATCAGGAAAGCCACCGGCATCTGCACGAATTCCAGTCAGCCAAGTGCACAGTGTATTTGAACTTCTCCCATTCGGCATACACTTCAGAGCTTTTCCCGTATGCACCTCGAGACTCAGAAAGAGCTATAAACACATTCAGTCAGTCCATCAAGTGCTCCCTGTAGAACTATTTGTGCTTATAATTACAATTATCTCACTGTAAATTTGCAATACAGCTGCAATATTGCACAACCTGAGCCACTTTATGAACCATTTGCACTATCTGCACAATATGTACATGTATATTGTACTTATGCTTTCATACTGTATATTTTTCATCGTATTATTTTTATTATTATTATTATTATTATTGTATCATTTTATATAGAAATAATTTTATGGAGAATTTGCATATTGAATCTCATTGTACCATACAATGACAATAAAATAATTTAATTCAATTCAATAGCTATGCTCTTAGAATACTAGGATGTATGTCTGATATCATTTTTCAGATGAAATGCATTAAAGTATACATATTAAATTATGCAGTTAAATTGTTAACTTCATTTAAATAATGCATATTGTTAATAATTAAAAATGTGGGGGCACAGTGGTAGCGAGGAGATGGCACCCCGTCCAGGGATTGTTCCTACCTCGTGCTGTATGCTTGCTGGGACTAGCGTGACCCTGGATGGATAGATGGATGGGATAATTAAACATGTATTACAAAGATTTTCTTAGCTTACAGCTAGTTTGACATTTATTACAGAGCTTATATTGTGGTGATTGTTTATCTGGAGAAAGACAATGGAAGGACAGGAATTGGGGGTCGGTACGCATGAAAGACACAGTACTGCTGCAATACTTTATTTTAATGAGAGTCGTGCACATCCTAGCAAACATCTTGCCGGAGGTAGGAACCATACCTGGACTGGGGAAGCAAGAATAATCACTGGACGGGGCACCATCTCATCGCTACTGTTGTGCCACCATGACCCCTTGTTTAACACATGCTTTAATGCATTTCATCATAAAAGTGATATGAAGTATACATCTTACTATTTTAAAATGTTCAGAGAGCTGTAATATCATGAATGTAATATATTCTGTATGGCAATCAGTGCCTGTGCACTCCTGTCTGCAAAAGAGAAAGCCCATTTAAGACGCATGTAGTTATTCACACACATAGAACACATATAATACAAAGCATTTAACGTGATACTTTAGTTATGATGGGTTTTGAGAAACCTTTCAACCTTTTTTTTTTCATTGTGTCCATATTTGTTTTTTACTCTGTGCCCTAATTAGTTTCTGTATGACAGTCTCATTTTCACGTTAACTTTGAGCACTTCTTTTTTATTTCGGGGACTGAGCGACTTTCTGAACTTTAACATTTGAGTCTCATTCCATTAAGTTCCTTTTGTTGCTCATATCACTATCTAAGCCACCAAAAAGTATGTTTTACCTTGTTTCACTGTGTAGGACCTCCACTTCGTATTTGGTGAAATTCTTTATCATATGTCCTTTTGTGATTGTCTATTAACAAAACACTAAACTGAAAGGGCTATTTATATTGATTTCCATATTCAAATATGTGAAAAGGTGGGAGGAGTTGGGGTGGGGCTGTAGGCGTGTGCACATGCATTAAATTTCACATTCATAGGGATTTATAAAGAGGAACTGCATGGAATTTGGCATATGTACATTTACGGTTTTGTACGTACGCCATGTTTTAGTGTGAATACTACAAACACCTTTATACATGAGGGCTGCAGGAGAATGAAACATACTCAATTAACTCTTAAAGTTCATAACCTAAAGTCTGTCCTAAAACTTTCATCAAACCCAAAAGAATAATCAAAATTCAAAGTTGTTAGTGATAAGGCGAAGTCAGATACACCAAGAATAATGCAATTAAAGCAGTTTGCACTCACATAGAGTTTTAACTCAATCTTGGATAATGTATAAGCAGACAGGTAGACCTTTATACTGTCACCGTTTTGATGACATAACAACAAGCGGCACATAGTGGAGAATCTTAGGGTAAGAGCGCATTGGAAACATATCAGTGTAAATGGCAACTTAGATCAGAAAACAAAAATGGTGTGTTGGTAAGACACAAAAATATTTCAACTTTTAATAGATTCATTCTATAGAAATACTAATGTCATTTATTTTTCTTGGAGTAAAAACCTTTAACTAGATGCATACTTGTAATACCAAAATCAGGGATTCCTATGAAAAAAAATAAAGAAAACCACCAATCACAACAACTTGTCAATAACAAGTACTGTTTTGAAACATGCATGCTTGGGTTTGCAAACCAGTTGTGAAAGTCCTTGTGGAAAGTGGAGCCATGAGATGAAAAAAAACTCAAATCTGAAAACTGTCTGGGCTTTATTTATTTCAGTTAGGTAAAAAAAAACTACTTTAAACTTAGTTGAATTGGCATCATGATGTTTTTCATACACCTAGAACACAAAATATACAGCCAGCATAAATTTCATGTGGGCAAGGAAGAACATGTAAAGTGCAATATAGTGGATCAAGCCGAGAGTGAAAAGTGCAGCTATGGATAATGGCTCACTCGTAAAGTTTTCATACCCATGACAGACCCAACAATATATCAAAATGCGAGAATAAATGATGGGCTTTCTTAGTGAAAACTGAAGCACCAATGCAAAATGGTACTTGACTGTAAATGAGGTGACTTTTAGGAGAAAAAATGATTTGAGTATAGCTACATTGAAATGCTATTGCTTTATTGAATTACAGAGATACACAATCACATGTTTTGAATCACATACATGGTTTGATGGCAGATGTATCCACACACAAGGCAAAGCAACTGTTTTTTCTGGTATTTACATACATTGTTGAGTCTGCTGTTTCTTTGAAAACAGGGGAAGTGATCTGCATTCATTCGCAGATCACTCCATCCACAATATACCATTTCATATGTTTTCTTTTCCAATGTAAAACTGATGCTGACTGTTCACTTTGTGTACTGGCAGCTTTGCTGCTATATCAGACACTTGGCAAACTTTGTGCCGAACTGTATCATGCCTTACAAATAAGGGCAAAGATACCTAATGATGGGCAGTTGTTCCTGACAAAATGTTTATGCCTTTTCACACAGTGAAAGTGAAACAAACCAGACAAGGCTGAAGTTGTATTTTTCATAGCTACTCATGAAAGAGTCAAATATATACTAGTACTGTTCCCTGTCTGGCAAAAGACCATGCTTGATTGCCAGGGAAAGACAGTGTGACTGGTGATATGACTCAAAAGTCTGCCATTGGCATAGTGAGAAAAGGTACTGCTGACAATATTTTCAAATCGTTTTATGTGGCAAATGAACTACTTGCCCAAAATACAAACCTGCTCCATAACAAACAGTAAAGTAAAATGAAACAACAGGTGCCAGCCCAGTGTGAACAGATGCAAAAAATGGTCAAAAAGACAGACACTGGAAAAAGTGCAGAGGCAGTGAGAGAATGCACATGTGTCCAAACAATAATAAATATGGTACATTATGTGTGAGAATAGTGTTAGTAGGAAGGGAAGGTTCAAGACAGAGCTGGCAAGAGAAAGAGAACAGAGCTCAAACAGACAAGAAGTAAAAGTAGAGCAACGATAAAATACATCAATTTTGTTCGTGAAAGAATTAAAGAAGACATTAGTCACAGTGGCAGAATGGCAAAAGCAGTGACTGCAGCATAATGTGTAAAGCAACAGATGATGTAATTGTACTCCAGTGGTAACATCTGTTCTGGTCAGTTGCTACTCCATTCTTTATTCCAAAACACAAGCTCACTGCAATCAAAGGTCTTTTACTTATGAAAATATATCAACCCAATTATAGTATACTTTACATGCTTTATATGACTCTCAGGTAAGATCAGTGAGAAATTAATTTACAAGAGGGTTTTGAAGCCAGAAGTACTGAAGCAATAAATGATTTGTGATGGTATTTCTTATTGGACAGTATCAGTGAGCTCTGCAAAGCAGAGTACAATTTTCTAAACCATCTAACTCCGTTGTATTCAATTGTGTTACAGTTTCAGACAGCTTAATATCATCTGATATCATTATTAAATGGAAACAATGTCACCTCACAGTGGTTTACACTTTTTTAATAAAGAAGTAAAGAATGCAGCCAATTTAGTAAGCAGTTCTTTTGGCGACATAAGCTAACCATCAAGTAAGGCATTGTTAACTATAAAAACCTGCAACCACTTCATCCGTCCAGGAACATCATGTCTAAATTAAACCTAGTAAATGTAAAAGTGATGAAGTAGATATTTTAAGACAATTTGGAAACTTTTTTTGTTATTTCGTAATAGAAAGTTTCAAGTTCATATTGTGATTGAGAAAAAAGTATGTAGCATTGACAGTTTGTAATTAATAAGCCATTTCACTGGGTAGTCAAGGGTGACACAGTTATGATGCACCTTCAGTTAAAAGAAGCTGAGAATCATTTACCCTATTTAAATAATTAATCTGAAATATGTCGTTATGAAAAATAGGTAACGGTGACAGTTCCCAGGAGCCAATATGCTAACAACATGTTTATAAGGAATTATGTTCTCCAAACCACATTCAGATCAGTTATGCCTCATTAGTGAGTTTGTGCATATTAGTGTATATGCAGTCAAGTGGAAATGTAGCCTGCAAGCACAGCAGGTTAGTTTTTTTTTTTGTTGTTTTTTGACACTGGAGACTTTTTTTACATTAAAAATTTCAATATTGAATGATTTAGGCACCCTTTCAGCCTTTTATAGAATTTTTCTCTTTTTTGTAATGTAAACCTTTGATTAGTTATTTACAATTTTCTAAATGTTTTATGCATTTTTTAACTTTTTGCCCTTCTTTAAGAATGTTGTAGAAGTGTTTCTAGGGTGTTATAACCATACATTATGCAGTGTACACTCTTGCAATTTTTATTTCCTGTCGTTGTTCTTATTTTAAAAAAAATAGTATATTTGGTCATACTTTTACTGTATTTCTAAGTATTTTCATACTGTTTTGCAATTAATTTTGACCTTTAATTTTTAAACTTTTCACTTTTTTAATGCGCCTAAATTGCCAAATTTTGAGTCCTCAGGTCATATACTGGACCTGATCTGCACATCTGGATTATCTGTCGGCAACACTTTGAGCAGTGATTTGGGACTCTCTGACCATAAAGCAGTGTTTTCACTGTCTCATTACCTCTCCCTCTTTTTACCTGTAAACGTCAAATTTCTCTCCAAAACCTTAAAAATATCTGTCCCTCTGTTCTTGCTGGATCCATTTCTGATCTTTTTCTGTCTTCACCTATTCCATCAACACTTGATAGTCTTGTTGACCACAATAACTCAGCCCTTCATTCAGCACTCGATAAAACAGCTCCTTTAAAACATAAGGAGGTTTCCTTTAAGCGTTCAGCTCCTTGGCATAATTCAGAGCTACAATCTATGAAAGCAACTGGCCGACGCCTTGAGAGAATGTCACATAAGACTGGACTCACTGTTCACATCCAGGCTTTCTCTGACCACCAAAGAGCTTACAGAGAAGCACTAACTGCTGCCAAGAACACACATTATGGCAGAATAATAGAAAGTGGCCACGATAACCCAAGGGTTTTGTTCTCTGTAGTTAATCAATTACTTCAACCTGCATCTGGCCCAATTACCTCCTCTACTGAAGTCTGTGAAAAATTCCTCCACTTTTTCCGCAATAAAGTTAAAGATCTAAATAATTCAACTAACATAAATCCATCATCCATTTACATCCTTTCCTGTCTTCCCACTCCATCCAGCTCCTTTTCTAAATTTTCACCAGGCATTTGTTAATGACCTGCTTTGTAAGATGAGGCCAACTACTTGTGTACTGGACCCCATCCCCACCACACTTCTTAAATCCTGCCTTCGTGCCATAATCCAACTGTTACGACAATAATCAATACATCCCTCAACACTGGGTTTGTGCCAGCCACTTTTAAAATTGCTTCTGTATCCCCCATGTTAAAAAAGTCTGGTCTTGATGGTGACGATCTTAACAATTTTCGGCCTATTTCCTACTTACCTTTTCTGTCAAAAGTTCTTGAGCGTGTTGTAGCTTCCCAACTCACTAACTACTTAACTTCTAATAATTTGATGGAACCCTTTCAATCTGGTTTCAGGGTGTAGCACAGCTGTGAAAGTGCTCTGCTACAGGTAACCAATGATTTGTTTATGGCAGCAGAAGCCAACATGTTTCTAAGAAACGGCTGACCCGAATTCACATTAAGATAAACTATGCTTTGCTGCTATTTTGAGAAGTATGATCGGGAACAGTTCTCGTCTCATCTTAATAAAATGTAAAGTCAAAACTACACAGTAAGAAAGCTAAATTATGAAAATCAAACTAATGTTAAACCACATTGTTTTGTTCTTTTGTTGTGGAAAAAAGTTTCCTCTATCTTCAAAAAAGGCAGTCACTGTGCCCAGAATGCCCACTTTTATGCAGAATGTTTCTTTATTTACATACATGAGATCATGCATAAATGTGTCAGTCCACAGACTGAGCAATCCATTAAAGAATTCTATTACCATTATCTCATCTAATACATCACCTTGTCTATTTCTTAATATACAGGACATGATGCACAGAACTTTATTATTCCAACCAGTCAACTAGTGCCATCAGTATTTTCTGACTCCTGTCAACTCTCCCATTTATCTGAATGCCATCTTGTTGATAAGGGTGTTTTGAGGACTCTCCTATTGACCTTAGCGCCCTTCATAAGTGGGGTGTTTGGGCTTTCCCATTAGCTTATCCTTGTTTTCAAGACGGGTGTCCGTTACTCATTTACCTCATTCTAACCTTGGAAATTCAAATTGCTGGTTTCTCTAAGGTGAAGCAAACCTCACATGCTCAAGTCTTAAGCTATGTTTATTTAACCATTTAGTTACCTTCATTCCTTTTACTTATGTTTTAATAATTCATTGTTACAACTTAATTTAATTATATACTTGTAATAATTTGTAAAATTTTATATATATTAACAAAAACATCCATACATTTCCCCCCTTTGGGATGACTAAAATTCCCACTAAAACTGTAAAGTTTATTTTCCTACTTAAACTCTATTTCAATTCTGTATAAAATATGTGTTTATACTAAATATCCACCACAGATAAAAAGAAGTGAAAGATCCCTGGCCAGCTGAATTTGAAGGATAGCAAATCATTAATACCAAAGATAATCACATAAATAAAATGTAATAAAATCAATAACAGAGAACATCTATGTTGGCATTATATGCTTTCCTCGATAAATCTCAGATTTGTGTCCCATAATGTCATAAATTCTAAATATGATGATAAAACAAAGTCAACAACTATTTCACCAAGTCTTATTTTTCCTGTGTGTTAAATAACTTTTTTATTTCCTTCTTATCCGATAAACATTAGCTGTGTCAATTCATAAAAATGTATATAGTCTTGTGTTTCATCTATGATCTCCATGTTTAATAGTATTGTTAGTTGGTGACACGGACAGCACAAGTATTTAAATCAAAAACTTTAAAGTTATTAGTTTATGTTGTCATTGATGTAAACAACAATGACCAGAGATAGGGTTCTTATACACACAACCATGTTCAAATTTCCATGCTCACATCCAAAAAGTCACCCCGTTCTCTATCTACCTGTGGTCTATACTAAGCTGTTCCATTAAAAGCATTCAGATATTTTGCTGAAAGTAGGTGTCACTCCTCACTTCGGGCAACATCAGCACTACTCTCATTAATGTAAGCCAATGGCTCATGCATTTAATTTGTAAGAGATACAACCAAACTTCTTTACCAATGTTAAAATCTTCCACTACCAGTTGGGATCTTTGACTTTAATCTGGGCTTTTCAATTCACAAACTGCACACTCACCAACCCTTTGCATTAGATATTCCATCTCTGTTGTGACCAATTATTACTTTGTTTGGCTATCGTCTATATTACTTTAGGCTGAGGAGCCAAAATATTATTTGTCCTATATTGTCACCAACCATTTCTGTCTGTATTGCCCTAAATGCCCCAGTTCCTAAAAACACTGTTAGCACTATCCCACAAACTTAATTTCCCTTATACATTGTTCTATAAACTTTAAAAGGTTTGTACTGTACCCTCTATCTAATTTAATGCATTTACTCTTAGCACCCAATATCTTACAGTTTGCATCGTAATGTTGTATCTAATACTAACGAAAAACTCCTAATACATTAATATTAACATTTGTTCCATCTTTCTGTATCAGTTACTGTTACAAACATGAAATTCACATCCATCATGTAAAACAATAGTTATCAAACAAATGGCGCCTTTTGCTTGTGTCAGGAGTTTTCAGTTTAGACTATATTTTCACCTTATACAAAAGGATTCTAGACATTTTTGGCCTGAATGTACCTATTGCTAAAACACTTGTTAATTATATATGCATCCCATAAGCTTTACTGTTATTCCTCTCAATTAACAAATTTCCCGTAATGTTAAGCTCTAAAGTCAATAATCCATAATTGCTTAAAATGGACAGGCTTTAACTGGTAATGTTATGACTACTAGTCGTGTTAGATTCTGATTAACTTCATATTACATACAAACATTTGTCATTAAAGGTAACTTGTCTTTTCTCACCAAGCAGCAAAAGACTTATTAAAACCATTTATCGAAAATATTTACTTTTACACATTGCCTTTACTCAAGTGCTGACCATACAGTGCTAATCACATTTTCTAAACTATTCAATTCTATTATCCCAATTGCTGTACAGAGTAACACTAGAATTACCAGAGCCTACGAGAAAACTTGTAGATCCGGCCCACCTTAAATCCGTTCGCACCTCTCCCTCAGTTACAAGTCAGCAAATCTTACCACTACACCATGGAAGCTGTTGTATCGTCCTTGAACCTTTTGTGAAAGTGTTTATTTGATCTTTGTACTTCAGGCATCACACTAGTTTATGCCAACATTTTGTCATTTACTACTAAAATGTGACAAATGTTTCTGTTTTAACAATGTGTTTGCACAGATTATTGTAGAAATGGAACACTCATGAAATGCATGTGTTCCAAATAACGATCTATTATTTCCACTCTAAAACTCCAACATTTCACTCCCAGATAATCAATCAAGGCATGAACTGGGAGAACTTTGTGCACGTTCTGCGGCGGTGGGGGATGGAATAGTAGACTGCTTGCTGCTTGTCTTAATCGACACATTTACAGGACAAAAGATGCTGAGGGAGAGGTGCGAACGGATTTAAGGTGGGCCGGATCTACGAGTTTTTTCGCTAGGCTCTGGTAATTCTAGTGTTAAATCCAAACAATTTAAATTCATAATAATCATGCATTACTTCTATCAATAAAAGCAATAGTTACGAATACTCAATAAGTACATGTTGTTCATGAAAAGAGTTCATTTGCCCTGCCGTGCCTGCCAATAATTAGTTTTTCCTGCTATACCATCCATAACTCCATGGTTCAAATCCTCTTTGAAAGATGTTGCTGCAGAAAAATAGATATTAAAAAGTGGACGAAAGCAAGGTTAGAGTGTTTATTCTGAGGTGGAAAAAGAAAGAATAGTCCCAGCAATAGAACTGCCAACAAGAAGCAGGCATAATTAAGGCGGAACGACAGTCTTGCAAAGTAAATGCGTGACAAAATTCCTTCTATGGTGAGGGTTTTAAAATGCTAGTCAGGTCTTCGGGGCCAATAACCCAACGTAAAAGATATACATATCTGGAAATCTTGATCTGAGGAATGGGGCTGGATGCCATGCAGGCTGTCATCTATGATTCAGGACCCACAATAATCTTATGGCATCAGCGGTCACCAGCACAATTGAGTTGTTTAGCAGCAGGAACCCGTGGAAACCTTTGACTGGAATTTTAGTATGTTGTCCAGTAGTCAATTGGTCAATGGCCTGGTCCATGGCTTGATCCCCTCTCTGGTATGGCTTGTTTCTCCTTGAAGTCAAATGACTCCTTTGTCTTCATACCTTCATCATAGCCCCACCTCCAGGTTTAAATTCAAGTGCTGTTATTTCCAATGTGCTTGGAAAATAGCTTTTACTTGCAGGTGTAAAGACTTAAACTTTTGCTCAGTGTTAGTCAGTATTGCAATACTTCATCTGTAATTGCTAAAAGTTACTTATGAATCCCAAAAATAATGTCTCATGAAGTGTCTCCTTATACTCATCAACAACAGGACCATGGCTGTCCTCCTTATCTTGTAGAAGATTCACTTGTTAGTTTGTTAACTTGTGCTTTAATAGCCTGGTTATTCATAAACACCCATTTTCACAAATGCCATGTATACCCTTATTTTGGTTAGAGAAATCAGGTAAACACATGTAGATTTCTCAGCGAGTGACCTGGTTTTGTGCAGATTTCAGGATAGGTTTGTCCTCCTGTGAACTCCTGCAGTCATTTGCGGATAAGATAAACAGAAGTGGTGACAGACAGCAACTTTGTTGTATTTATTAATGCTATCAAAAAAACAATTAATTGTTATTAAAAAAATTAAGAATGCAGCCCACAAAATTAGGGTCCAAACAGAATTTATCAATAAGATTCTCACCTAAAATACAATCTTGTGGGGATTTTTTATCTTTTCAAGTGCTCATACAGTAAATTCAGAAGTGTTGATGTAGCATCTACACCACTTTGCTCTGTGTGCAGATTGGTAAAGATCAACATAAGCTTGAAATCTGTTTAGTAGTTGTCTCGTAAAGGCCACCATGTGCACCCTGTAGTTTCTAGCACAGCTTGTAAAATACCCAGTTAAATAGCCTGAAGCGAGGGTGACCTAACTTCTATTACAACTAGTAATATAGTGTAAATGAGAGAATACTTTTTTTCATTATGACTGACAGTACACAGTGTTAAACATCCTATTCCTTTGGAACTGAAGAAGTCATACCGTGGCTATCTTGCCGGGACAAAGATAATGACTAGGAGATGGAGATACAAGCCTTTTCTTTCATCGATTCTCATGGAGAATGTTAACTCTTTGCTTTATAAGTGCGAGGTGATGGAAGCACTTGTAAAGAACCAGTGGGTGTTTTGTGAATGCAGTTTAATGTTTTTTACAGAGACTTGGCTGACAACTAACATTCTTGACTGCTTTGTAGACTAACCCAGCTTCACTGTGGTATAAGCGGACAGAGACACAATAGTGAGTGGAAAGGAAAGAGTTGGGGGACTGGCAGTGTTTGTGAACAATAGACGGTGTAACCCAGGACACATAACTATGAAGGAGAAGATTTGCTGTTGAGATATTTAACTCTTGGCGGTCATTCTGAGAGCTTATTATGTACAGAGGAAATCTTCTCACATTATCGCCCTTGTTGTTTACATTTCTCCACGGGAGGAGTCCGGAGTGGCTTGTGACATCTCATACGAGAATGTTGTGAAATTGCTCATCCAATACCCTGACGCCTTTGTTGTTATATCTGGGGATTTCAATCAAGTCAATATTTCCTCCCACTGGATTGGTTTTACACAATATGTTGACTATCCCACAAGGGAAAATAAAACACTGGCTTTGTGTTAAGGAGGTGTACAGAGCTTCTCCATTACTATCACTTGGTAAATAAGACAACAATCTGGTTTATCTACTGCAAGTATACAAACCCTGACAGCCTGCAACGATTTGATCTCAGGAAATGGAAACCCAAGGCCAGAGATTTTCTTAGGGAATGCTTTGAGTGTATAGATTGGAAAATACTACTGGAGTCACTGGAGAATGGTCTATACACTGACATTGACAGGGCAGCTGTTTGCACATTGTACTACAAAAATTTCTGCAGGGATATTATTGTACTAGTAAAAACTGTTTGGTGCTTCCCCAAATATAAAACCTGCATTACAAGTAATATCAAGAAACTACTCAACCAAAAAAAAGGAGGCTTTCAGGGCTTGGCATGGTGAGAAGCTTAAGATGGTACAGCAAAATGTGAAGAGGAGCTTAAAGACTATAAAGAAAAATTGGAGGTGAAGCTTCAAAAAAACAACATCAAAGAGGTGTGGAGAGGATTGAAGACCGTTACTGGCTATAAAGAGATGAGGAGCCAGGCAGCAGCAGGTAATGAGGACAAGGCCAATGTGTTTAACCTGTTTGACAACAGGTTTGACATGGTGTCCATCACCAGTTCAGTGTCACAGAATGGGTCACCTGTTCCCTCTCCCACCATTGCAGAGGCAGATTTTGCTCCTCAGTGTAGCTGCACACCTGACATTGTTGCTGCAACATCTGCTACACCAGGTACCACTCTCCTGCACTTCACAGCAGATGAGGTGAGGATGCATCTGAGGAAGCTACACCCTGGAAAGGCAGCTGATCTGGATGTTGTGTATCCCAGAATGCTGAAGCAGTGTACAGATCAACTTGCTGAACCTCTACAGATATTGTTCAACCTGAGTCTTCAAGGTGAGAGGGTCCCAGCTCTGTGGAGAACATCATGTCTTACACAGGTTCCCAAAGTTGAACAACCAACTGAAGTAAATGACTACAGACCAATGGCCTTCACATCACACATCATGAAGAAACTGGAGCAGCTGCTTCTGCATCACCTCAGACCACAAATTCAACATGCATTAGATCCCCTATAGTTTGTATACCAGGAGCACATTGGTGTTGAGGATGCAGTCCTCTACATGCTACACCAGATCCACTCTTCTTTTGATGAACTGGGTGGTTATGTGAAGATTTTGTTTTTTTGATTTTTCTAATGCATTCAACACTATCCTATCCTCCATTCTTAAAGATAAACTGGAGAGGACAGGTGTGAATTCCAGCTTCACCTCCTAGATTCATAACTACCTGACTGGATGACTGCAGTTTGTCAGACTGGGGTACTGTGTCTCCAGAACGGTAGTGAGCAATGTTGGGGACTCACAAGGGACTGTTCTGACCCCATTCCTGTTCACATTATACCTGTCAGACTTTAAATATAAGTTGAACTTTTGCCACATTCAGAAGTACTCTGATGATACAGATATTTTATTGTGCATAAGGAATGGGCAAGAAGGGGAATATAGGGATCTGATTGGAGCTTTCAGTGACTAGAGCAATAAGAACTGCCTGGTTCTGAACACAACAAAGACCAAGGAGATGATTGTGGATTTGTGCAGATTTAAGCTCCCCCTTCAGACTGTTAACATATAAAGGGAGGACAGTGAGGTGGTGCAGACTTATAAATATCTAGGTATCCACCTTGATGACAGAGTGGACTGGTCTGTGAACACAGATATCCTCTACAGGAAGGGACAGAGTAGGCTGTTTTTCCTTAGAAGACTCAGATCATTCAACATTTGTAGTGAAATGTTGTTCTATCAGACAGTTGTTGTCAGTGTCCTCCTCTTTGCTGCCGTGTGTTGGGCAGTATGACAGATAAGAACACAAAGAGGCTGGACAAGCTGGTGAAGAAGGCTGGCTCAGTGCTAGGTAGAACTTTGGACTCAGTGGGAATCGTGGTGGAAAGGTGTATGGGGAAGAAAGTACAGGCCTTCATTGACAATAGCAGTCACCCTGTCCATAGCATTTTGGCGGGTCAGAGAAGTAAATGTAGCAGCCATCTTCTCTCGCTGCACTTTAGAACAGAACGTTTTAGAAGATCATTTGTTCCTACTGCTGTGAGATTTTACAACTCTGTTGTCAACACAAGTGATTCAGGACCTGGTTACCACTGTAGCTTCTGACACTGTAACAGTTGACCGTTTGTACTTTTTACTACTTATATGTTTGTTTTGTTCTCCTTGCATTTTTGAATGATTTGTAACAATTTTTACTGACGTGCTTGAGCTACTGGACACCTGAATTTCCCAGAAGGGATTAATAAGTATTTATGTATGAGTCTGAAGACACTTAATGCTTTTGGGTGGAATAACATGTGCCTGTTTCCTTAGACTTGGCACCTGCCATAAATCAAAAGACCTAATATATGGAGTGGAATATTAGAGAGAGCTGCTCTATACAGGAGTGAAGCAGACATCTACTTAAACCGTATGGGTCCAAGCTGTTTTTTTTTTTATTTTTAGAAATATCTTTCTGACATTGTTCTGATCAAAGAAGGGTTTGATCCTGGCTCCATTCCTGAGTATGTCCTTTTGCTGACTAACTTCTGAAGCAAAATCGTCTGTCTCAGATCTTAAATAGAATTAATTTAATTTATGAGCCAACTGATATTCAGTTTTAACTCCTGCCAATTCTACATGATTGTCATATTTACTGTGAATGCCAGCCATCATCTTTAAGTCAGGTTACTACTCCACAGTTTATTCTCAATTCTGTTCTTATACTTTAGTTTTGTCCACTTAATTTCACATTTCACCTCCTTCTGTAGTTCTTTCAGTTCAGTTAATGTCCCATGTTGGAATTCCCTTTTCCTTCTTGTTATCAGTTCTTTTAAATATCTGTAGTAAAGCAGAGATTGTTCTTAGTGTATAGTTTGACTGAACTGAGGGTCAAACTCTCAGAATTTTATATAAATGATTATGGCGTCAGTTTCAGTGTTGGTACAGGATTCTTTAAACATGGTCCAGTCAGTACATTCAAAACAACCATGCAAGCATTCAACAGATTCTTCATCCGTGGTTTTTATATTCAATTTCTGACTTTTGTCTTTTAAATACTGGTTTATAGATTTGAATAAGTTAGACATAGTTATGATTAGATTAACCAAGTGGAGGTTTGTGTTTCGATTCATAGGCACCTTTAATGTTTTCCATAGCACTGATCAAGCACTCTGTTGTGACAAGTTGGGCAAGTTACATACTGTTGAAAACAATGCAGTGTTTTCTTCACTGAGCCCTGGTTAAAATCAACCAAAATAAATTTCAGAGAGTTAAAGATTCAAGCCTCTGTATTAGTCTGGAGATGGTTTTACTTGCTGCTGCCCTTATAGACAATCATAATGAAAATTTGTAGAAACTCTCTGTGCAAATAAACAGTGAGACAAACAGAAGTTCCCTATCCTTCGTTTACACTTTTTCTCCAACAATTACCAGTTGCCAACATTATTTACTTATGTAAAGGCAGAGACAGTGCTGTATGACTTACAAGTGACGGTAGAGTCTCTATCCATATGAACCAGTGCACAAAATCTGCCAATTGTCATGCAGTCATGTGAATTTCATATGTAACGGTCAAAAAGTTTATTTTTATTCTGCTTTCAATAATCATTACATTTTATAGGTGCATTGTGGAACTTTGTAATCATTATAGAAATATAGAGGCTGAACCTATAGATCCCGTAACTAGCCAAAGTGGTGGGTATTGTGTCTTCCAAAAACAACAGTCCTTGAGTAGGATTTCCAAAATTGGACTTTCTGTGGAGGACTTGAGTATAGGGGTAATGAGTGCTTGACATGTTGTAGGAGAGAAAGCAGCCACGCAAAGTAGAATTGGTTTTTTTTTTTATACAAGGGTGGAAATAAAATCAAAGTGTTCTGTGTTAATTGTTTGCAAGATGCTAGCAGCTCAAATATGGAGTCAGAATGTAGGCAATAGTTTAATTGGCACAGAGCAATTAATTATAGTGAGTGCACAGAGCAGCAGTCATTTTGAATAGAGGTGGAATCAGAAGATGGAACATGAAAACTAACTAGCTATAACTAAAAATGGTAAAACAAGATTTAGCGAACATTGCCTAGGATGTGAGACAAAAATTGTAAGTGGAATCCCGTAGCGTGAATGTTAGAATCCAAAAATAGTAAATAGAGCCAAAGCCAAAACGTTAAATGTAAATCTTAGTTGTGGGGCATTAAAGAGTTTAAAAACAGAGAGTCTTTTAAATGTTCAAACTAGTTATGAGGTTGTACCTGCAAACCTGGATGATAAAAGCTCCATGCTCTCAGTGATTTGGCGTGATGTCTCTTGGCAGAACTTCTGTTGGCCATCAGCCCATGAATGTGTATATTAATTATGGGTACCCAAAATAGCAACGCCCATAACAAAAACAATATGGCACCACGGGATAACACATTTACTTTTAAACATTGTTAAAAATGCATCAGATTCAAAACAACATGGGATGATCAAATTACTTGATCTCTGAGGAGTCCCTTAAATGAAGATTCAGTTATTTTAACAGGCCAAGGAAAAACTGTAAAAAAAATGTAAAAAAAATGTTAGATCATGACAAAAATATTGCCAGAGAGAGAAAAAAAGGTCTTTGGAGTACCTGTTTCTGCCTTCAAGGTAGTTTCAATTTATGCCATAAAAATAAGCATTTAAAAATATGATGTACTATGAAACTTAGTTTAATAGGCTAATAGACAAGAAGGTATGTCCATTAATCTCTCATATTTGTCAATTCTGATTTTTTTTCTTTTCTTTTTTTTACTGTGTCAGACAGACATAACCATCTTATAACAAACAGGTCAGAACATTATGAACACCGTAAGCAGAGTAAGCCATAAACCTACTAAAAAGTACTGCTACTTAACACAATTACTGTGGTGCTTTTTGCAGTTAGTAACCATTGAATTGATCTGAGATTTGCCATGCGTTTTTCATGTAGACTTTTTGCTTTATTGCTTAAATTAATGATATGTGCTGTTATCTAAAGGTCTGCGCTTTGCTATAGTTCAGATTAAATGCGTTTAATTTATTCTGCACCATTTCCTTCTAGTTTACAGAAAGCAGATAATATGCACTGTGTTCAAACACTGTAACGTTTCATAGAGGGAATAGCTAAGAAGTTTAATCCTGAAGAGTAAAACCAAGCAATGTGAAGAGTCACAGGAAGAGCCACTCACATGCATCATTTGCTCATGAATGCTAACAGATATGCACTACTACCCACTATGGATAGTTGCTTTATACTTCAGAGCAGACATAGCAAGAACACCCTTTTACTAACCCCACTTCATCTCAGTCTGATTTTGACTGGAGTTATCCCACTACATTTTAAACCATTATTACAGATCTGTAATTATAGACCATGAGTTTTAGAAAAGTGTGAATTTTTCTGTCATAGAACTTGATATATTACCTAATGATAATGATTAATTGGAATTCTTTGGCTCTTATTTTTCTTTAGCTCAAGTAATAAAATCGAGTAACCAGATACAGATCAGGTGGCTCAACCAAGCACCAACCAAAAGGGGGCTTAATCTGCATGGACCATCATTTTAGGCAGTCAGACACTTAAGTACAGGCCAGGTTAGAAGGTGCAGGTTGAGATGCTGGATGGGCCTTCACATGGATCCAATTCTTCTATTTTGATGTAAAGTACCAAATAAACAAGTTTATATTTACCTGCAAAAGCTGTTTATGCATAAAACCATTTATATCTGGCATCATTAAAAATTAGCTGCAGTAGGACGTTTGCTCTGCATTTATAAATGGATAGATATATAGAACTTTATGGGCTTTATAATAAAATTTTAATGTATTGGTAATTAGTGGCATGGTGGCACATTGGTGTTGCACGATTGCCTCTCAACAAGGATTCCAGGGTTCATGTTATGGGGGCACCCTCAGTGCTCTTCCCATGTCCGTGTGGGTTTCTTCCGTGTGCTCTGGTTTACTCCAGCAGTACAAAAACATGAAGGTTAGGCAGACTGACAATGCCAAATTGGCCCAATTAGGTGTCTGTGTGTTCATTTTGTGATGGACTGGGATTGTTTTTGCCTTGTACTCTAACTTGCAGAGATAGGGTCCATCTTTCCCACCTCCCTGCTCAGGGTTAAGTAGGTTTGGAAGATGGATAGATGGATGTATCAGTAAGACTTTGGCAACACAAACCTTTACTGTCATGAATTAAATCTGCACTAGCATAAGTGTGTCCAACTATAGACATGCATCTTATGTAGAATTCATTCCTGCATTGTAGATCCAAATATGTGCTAGCTGCTACTGTAATCAAAGCTTCCTTCATCAGAAGAAATAATAATTGGGGTCTGAATTTCTCATGTACTGGCAAAAAACAGTCTAAAAACTTGGTGAATGGGTGAAAAAAGTTTTCCACTTATACAGTAACAAAGTTTTTTCATAGTTTTCTGTAATATCCTTACATTAAATGAATTTTTCAAACCAATTTCTTTATCCAATGCTATAATTCTGAAACAACTGATAATAAAGTAATGCTATTTAATAACAATGCACTACTGCAATATGTTTGCCCCAAAAAGATAGCATTTCTGTCATTGTCTTAAGAAAAGTGAATTTATCCTTGTGTCTCACATATCTTAACATAAAATAATGTAACACTCTCAAAATCATGTAATTCAATTCAAGGTCACTAGTGGGGCAACATCCATCCCAACTATAAGGTAGGAAATAGCTTTGGACGAAATGTGAGTTCAACACAGTCCATTTCAAGTCTCTCACGTATGAAAACAGGGAAGGTTTAGAATTGCCAATCAACCTTACAAACATAGCTTTAGGATGTGGAAGGGGTAACCGGAATAACCCGTCTAGATGCATGAAGAATGTATAAATTCCACAACAGACAGTAGCTACTGTACGTGGAGAATTTGAAACCAAGATGCTAGATCCATGATGCAGCAAAGCAGGCAACTATACCATGTTTTAACTTCAGAAATCATTTTAAATTCATCACAAATAATACATTTGCTATTTTTGCTGACAGAGTGTCCTGAACAAAAAAGTAGCTCAATCTTTAGACATAAAGCTCTGAAAATATGACACCACTGCATTTGATCTTCCTAGAGATTTCCTTTTTTTTAGATGAGGGAGTGTTTTTTATACTTTTGTTATAAACAATCTCTTGATGATGGACAAATTATTGCTTTTAATCAAACTTCTTAATTTCTCTTCTGTGTTTCTGAAATATAGCAGTTGTCTCTGCTGTTGTAACTTTTAAAGCACAGGAGTGCATTCACCACCAACTCACATCACTGACAGCAAACCTCCAAAACTTTCCTTTAGGCTCAGTAGGGACCCACCTTACAATTCCCATGGGAATTACAAATATTAATGACATCTAATCAATTCACTGGTAATAGGCCAATCAAATGCATTCTGACTAGATTTGATGTTTTTTTTCTTTCTCTCAATTCCCTTAAAAGCTGTCAATAATCAGCATATGAACGACAATGGATTAGTTTCTCCTCTTGCCAGGCAGCAACTTTGATATAGTACAGAATGTACTTGTAGCACTTTGCTCCACAGCTATGGTGGAGTAGAGGCGCATTAATTTTTTACACTGTCATGCAACTGGAATCAAGCCACTGAGACACTGCCTGTGTATGCAACACAGTGATCACATATCACAATTATTTGCCTTCTTTTCAACAAATTCAAACAAAACAAAACTCTTAACAGACAGATCTTCAGCTGAAATTAACATTTGCAGGATTTTTTAGAAAAGCTTTAAGCATAATAATAATAATCATAATAATAATAATAATAACAGTAGTAGTAGTATTGTGATTATTAGTACCTTATTTTACAAGTTTTTTGACATAAAAAACTAACAGCAAACAGGACTCCAAGAATATGTTTATCCACTTCATTTCTATACAATTTTTCATTTCAGGAACAGAATGACTCATTGTAATTTGTGGAAATTACCATCAAATTTGCCAAAATCCCTTTCCATCTAATCAAGTCCCACTGGAGAGGAGTTAAGAGCTGTTTTGCACTATTACTAATGGAGAGTTTAACAAGTAATATTTGTATGATGGGCTTTGTTTGCATTCCTGGTGATTTGATAATAGTTAATCAACTTTAATCTCACTCTAGTGATTTCCAGTAAATCCTTTGTGATACCCATGAAACCATGGCATTGATGCAGTCTAATACAGTATTTGTTTAAAAGTGTAGCTCAGGGACATTTTACAGTTGTCATAGTGTCACTGAATAAATTCAGTATCGGTTAAGGATTTCAAAACAAAGCTTGACATGTCTGATTCATACAACAACCTCAAAAGCATAGCGATAGCTACACACTGTACATCAACTCTACAAGACCTCAAGACCAGTCACACACATTTTACAGTTCTTCATCTATACATTATTTAAGTTGAGCAATTTACTTATATTACTGAGCTGTACTAAATAACCAATTTCTGTATCATTATTAATTGTACATAGAAGATACATGAAATGAGTGATGGTACCAAACAGTTACTGTATAATCTTTATAAGCTGACATTGCACAAAATGAAAAAAGTTGTTATTAATGTTGTAAGGGATGGCCGGCAGTAATGGAAGGATGGGGGAAGGCAGCTCATCAAGGGCACTGCCTCCCCCAAGATGAAAGATGGCAGCTTCCCTGGACTACAGCGGTGCCCTGGATGCCCACAGGGCACTCTGGGACTTGGAGTTTGGCAACACAGCCCTGCTGGGTATCATAGGTGCTGCCAGTGGATGTTGTGGGAAATTAGTGGGAAAACAAATTCTCACCTAGCCCAGAAGTACTAATGGACTATGACAACGGAAGCCCCAAAGTACTTCCTGGCTGGTTAAAACCCAAATTCTCCAGCTGACCCAGAAGTGCTGGCAAGTCACGTGGGAGGAAGAATAGAAGCACTTCCGGGCCAAGGACTATTTAAAGGACTGTTGGAGACTCAGCAAGTGAGCCGGAGTTGGGAGGTAGAGGACATAGCATGCTGGGTGGTGTGGAGGAGAGAACTGCGTGATTAATACTGCAATATTTACCTGTTTATTGTGGTGGAGGTACTTTGGGCAATATTTATATGAAAAGAAGAAATTAAACTGCTTCTTGGTGTTTTTAAAAAAAACGTGTTGTCAGTGTCTGTATGTCGGGTTAAGTGCTGGTATAGCACCATTTAGTGTTACAATGTGAACAAGGCAACAGAAATGTAGATTTGTTATAGTATTTTAACAACAACTACAGCTTCAGGAAATTTTGAACAGGGCCATTTGTAGTTAAACAAAACAATTTCTCTTTAAGGCAGGGCAGGGTGCTTAAAATTGCTAGATACACCAAATATATATACTAAGAAGTATGTTACTGTTTGAAGAGTAGGCATTATTTTTATTGTTCGGAATGATGAATTTAATGTTCTTTTTGTGAATAATTTAGCTTTCAGGTTAATGCTGACTTTTACCCTGAGTTCTCCTGATGCTGTAAAATGTATACAGTAAATTCAGAAAGTATTCTGACCCCATCACTTTCTGCACATTTTATTGTGTTGGAGATTCCTTTTGAATGGATACATTTGACATTTTTGCCCATTAAACTACACTTGGCCAATAGTGACAAATTAATAACATGTTTTCAGAAAGGTTTTCAAATTTATTAAAAATCAAACACTGATATCTGTGATGTATGGAAGCACTCAGACCCTTTAATATGGCACTCCAAATTGTGATCAGGTGTTTCCTGTTTGCTTTTATTATCCTTGAGATGAGTCTAGGACTTGACAGGAGTACATCTGTGGCAAAATGAATTTGTTGGACGTAGTTTAGAAAAGTACACACCTGTGTATGTGAGGTCCCATGATTCACACTTAATGTCAGGACAAAAACCAAGCCACAAAGTCCAATGAACTCTCTGTAGACCTCTATGATCCAATAGTGGTAAAGCATAGATCACGGTAAGTGTATATAACCATTTCTACAGCACTGAGTGTTACCAGGAGCACAGTGTCCTCAAAAATTGTGAAATGGAAGAAGTTCAGAACCACCAGGAATCTTCCTAGTGTTAAGGTTGTCTCTACCATATAGGTGAACTAAGTGGCCTCTAGGGTGGCTAAATTTTCAAAAGGTGGCATTTTGTTAACTATAATAGACATAGCTGTTAGTGTTGGGACAGAGTGGCTTTGGGTGATCTTTGGCACCTAGCCCCTGATTTTTTTTTCTGCTGCCAGCACCACCACCACACCAAAAACAACTGCGGTCTTTTATTCCGATATTTGTGACTTGTGTGAAATTTCAAATGCCTCTCTCCCCAGCTATTAATTTTCATATCAAACTCAGCATAAATCTAATAAATGGGAGATTCCAACACCCCCACCCCACTCTTCAATATGATGTTCATGTATGACTCATGCTAATCCATAATCTTCAAGGGAAACCCCACACTTCCCCACCCTTTTATCCGACATCTGTGTGTATAGGAATTGCCCTCAAGACTTTGTGGATGGGGCGGATCATTTTCATTTTTGCAAGGGGTAGCAAAAATCCTACCAAGAGCCCAGTAGTCACACTAAAAGAGCTGCAGAAGTCCTCAGCTGAGATCAGATAACCTGTTTGAAGGATGACCATCTCAGCAACACTCTATCAATCAAGCATTTATTGCAGAGTGGCTAGAAGGAAGTCACTCTTGAGTAAAAGTCATATGACAACCCACTTGGAGTTGGCCAAATGGCATTTAAAGGACAGTAACAGCATAAAATGAGATTCTCTTGTCTGATAGATGAAAATTGAACTCTTTGAGCATGACTCCAAGCACTATGTCCAGGAAACACCAGGCACTGCTCACCACTTGCTTAATACCATCCCTAAGGTGAAGCATTGTGGTGGCAGTATCATCCTATAGGTGTGCATGCACTGGTAGACCGGTCTGAATTATGTGAAGGATGAATACAGCTAAATACAGAGAGTTCCTTGAAGAAAACCAGTCCAGAGTGCACGTAACCTCACACTGAGGTGAAAGTTCTCCTTTCAGCAAATTCAAGTTCAAGCACTTTATTATGTAACACAATTAAATTAATTTTTGTGACAGCCCCAAGGTGCATTTAAAGAAAAGTCAAATAATTCCAAATATGTTGTATACAGTGTTAAGTGATCAAGTAACCAGAGCAAATTATTATTGCTCAAAGTACAGCAGCATAAATTGTTATTGCACCTGTTAATGAATAGTACATTACATATTCTATATTGTATTACATTAGTGTATTGCACATTACCAATATAGCGTATTGCACATGTTCAATTAAAAACGATTTCAGACTGAGGAGATTCAGATTTCAGAAAGTTTATGGCAGATGGGAAAAAGCTATTTTTTAGTCTGTTTGTGCGTACACAGATTGACCTAAAGTGTCTGCCTGATAGGAGGAGCTCAAACAAAGACCCGCTGCAGGGCTTCTTTAGCAGCCTTGGTGCAGCTGTTGTACCAGGCCAGCATGCAGTTGGTTAAGATGCTCTCTATAGTGCATCTATAGAAATTAACCAGCAGCTTCTGGGGGAGGTCAGCTCTGCTTAGCATCCTGAGAAGATAGAGGCGTTGTTGTGCTTTGCCTATTATAGCCAAGTTGTTCTCAGCTCCGGACAGGTCCTCTGAGATGGTGACTCCTAGAAACTTAAAGCTGGAAATTCTCTCCACAGCATCTGCATTGATTGTTATCGGACTGTGATTGGTCTGTTAGCATGTCAATGACCAGTAAGCATGCAGCCAAAATAATGCTGAAGTGGTTCAGAACAAGTCTCTATGTGGCACAGCCAAAGGCCAGAATTAAACCCCATTTTATTTTTGTGGAGAGACCTGATGATGGCAGTTTACAGACTCTTCCTGTCCATTCTAATATAACTTGAGAGGATCTGCCAGGAAGAATGTGATACATTTCTCATATCCAGCTAAGCTTGTAGAAACTTCCCCAAGAAGACTCTAAGCTGGAATTGCTGCCAAAGGGGCTTCTGCAATGTACTGAATTTAGGGTCTGTATGACAGATTTCACTTTTTGATTTTTATTAATTTGCAAATCTTTTGGGAAAACAAGTTTTCAGTTTGTCATCATGTGTTATTAAGTGTAGATCAATGGTCAAAAATGACAGATTTACCAATTTATAATCTACAACACAAAGTGTAAAGCAAGTGAAGGGTTCAGAATTATTTCTGTATCCACTGTATGTGTCTCAGTTGTGTGCAATATGTTTTTTTTATAAATGAATCAATATAGTATAGCTCAGGTCTTGTCATGTGGCAGAAAATTCTTTTGAGTTTAATGATGGATGGAGAAGCCAATCAAAGTGCAATTCAGTACACACACAAGCATCTTCATTAAATGGATAGAACAAAAAGTCACCAAAATGGGCAAAAGATGAAAGCATGAAATTCTCTTAAAATTAAATGTTAAAGGAATAATTTTCTTTTGTGTGAAGATTTAATTTATTTTTGAAGTTCAGAGAAGCACCTGTCGCACAGCATGATATCACACATTACTTCACGTGAATACTCATGCATCTCAGAATGACATGGCACCAAAGCAGTGGCTCTACTAACAAAGAGAAGCAGATGATGTCACCAGAAATCAACATCTAACAGGAACAATTCAATGATAAAAAAAATTAGTTTTTAAATGACAACTTTATAGAATTCAAAGAAAACCAGACAAAAGTAAAATTAGCATTACTCCTTACCCCTAGTGTATGTGTTTTAATGTAAATAAAATACATAGTGATGCCTGAGATTGAGTTTTTATTTGATAAATGGAAGTGTAACATCAAAAATACAAAATAATTTTTAAAAATCTAAATACAACCAATCTTTCAGTAAAATTTCAGAATTGAAAAAGGCAAAATGATAAATAGTGCTGCACCTAACTTTTAATTTATTTTTCCTTGCTTAATCACATTTCCTAATTTTATGCATGCATCATAAAACTTAAGCATTATATTAGTTGCTTCAATTTTTATTATAAAACTAGCTGTGCTACCTGTGTGAAAGAAGTTGAAATCTAAGTAATCAATGTAGATCTCAGCATTAATGTTTGCAGTGCATCATCTATTGGAATGTTTTTTGTATTGCATGTAGTAATAAAATGCATCACTACAAATGTTTGTGATGAGCCATGTGTTGGAATGATAAATGCAAAGAATACGTCTGTGTCATATGCCATTTGTTTATGGGATTCGTAAAAGCAGTGATAATGTTTAAGGTAATATTTATGATGCACTTTGTTTTGGAATGACAGTGAATTTGACCAATTGTTATGGATATAAAGTACAGATTTAAACAGTATAATAAGGTAAATTGAGAAAAAATACAGTGTACCTAAGAGGTAATTTGATTATATATATGGTGTTTTACTGTTATATGATCAATGTCTTTAAAGAACATGCATGTTTCAGAAAATTTCTTCCATATAATAAACTATTTTTTATTGGTCCTTCTAAATATTTCATTATTACACTATGGACATTTATGGTTTGTAATCTTCAGTCTGGCTTTTGATCATTTTGCTTTTACTAGGCATCAAAGGAAAAACAAAATCTGTTAATATCATTTTTACACAAAAAATTAGATGATAATCATTTTTGTGTCTGAGCAGCATTTATGGATGCAGTGCTGGTATTAATTATATGTTTTGAGCTACAGACTATTATGCCTTGGTTTAAAAACACACACTAGAGGAGTCTCTCTCCCATTTCGAAGTTGGTAATCATTGCCCATTGTGGCTTACAGTCATATTATAGCATAATGTGTTCTTGCTATTTTCCTATAATGTTACTGGAGCATTGAGAAAATTTACAGTTATAAAAACAAAAAACAAGTACTTGCTGTACTTGTATTTTCTTTAAAAAAGTTCAAAACTGTTATTTTCAGTCATGTTTAATGTAATATAATTTTGAATCTTGAAATTTAATTCAAATTCATCCCAATTTGTTAAAAACCAATAAATATTCTTTCATTTATCATAAAAATAAATAGTGTTAACTTTAAAGATTTGCCATACTTTAATTAAATAATGAAGATATTTTAAGATAAGTTTGAACATATTTGGAACTTTACCAACTGTTTGCAGCGTGACATTGAACAATATCTAAACTTAATTAGAAATATATTGATCTGGCAAATTATACAACAAAGCATGCTGATAATATTATTTGTAAAAGCTCAGTATCTTTCAGAACAGGCTGAAATATGATT
Organism: Erpetoichthys calabaricus; assembly: GCF_900747795.2. Taxonomy (NCBI): domain Eukaryota; kingdom Metazoa; phylum Chordata; class Cladistia; order Polypteriformes; family Polypteridae; genus Erpetoichthys; species Erpetoichthys calabaricus. The sequence goes on along the minus strand of NC_041399.2, from coordinate 90,316,401 downwards.
TCCCTTATTAATTCCTCATTATTTTTTATTCACCAGGGTACCCAAAAGATTGGAATTAATGTTACTAAAATTAATATGCAATAAAAAAGGGAATCATAATTATATTAGGTAAATTGATAGGAAAAGTTTAACAAATTAATTGATTTTCATTTTTAATTTAATTAATTATGTAGCACACATTCTTTTACAACATGCCACAATGAACTAGTGTCTTAATGCTGCTGCCTCTCAGAATCCAGAATCTTGGTTTGAATGCCACCCCAGGTCACTGTGTGTATGGAGTTTGCATGTTCCATAAATAATCTTTATTTTTACAAACTGTTTTTATGGTGAGACTGCCTCATTTGCAGAAAGTGTCTGCAACTCAACCCAAAGCTCCAGAATTGTTGTATCTGGAGCCCCTTGATAAAGCTGCTGTTGAGTCATTTCTAGGTACAGAGTCCAACACAATTTAAAGGTTAGATAATAGCAAGGGATCTTCTATTTGCAACCCCTACATTCTTAGATAACCCTTTTAACCATCCAGGTACCTCTAGCTGCTGGTAAAGTGCTTGATGTCCTCTACTGTATAGTATGTTACTGTTGCCAGAGTACAAACTACCATGGGGACCTATAGTTAGAAAGCAGAGTATTCACATTTACACATATTACACAGTTATATCTTTCCCTTATACCAAAACAAATTTCTCCTATTGTGTGTCTGTTTCAAAATTCTCCTTTTACAAACTTTAAAAGGCTTGGGTCCTACTTACTTGATAGAGATTATTCATCTATATCTGTGCATAAATTATCATCTCATAAGTCTGGTGTTTTACTGGTTCCAGGCTAAAATGAGCGAGTAAACTATAAAAAGTGGAATTGTTTGTTAGGCAATGGCTCTGAAATAAAAGCCTGACAGTGTTTCTGAACTGTTATTGACCTTCTTCTAATCTGTTTCTGTCCTGTCGTGGCACTTTGTCCAGCTCCTATGATTTCCAGTTACTACTCCTGTAAATAGAGTTTGTGACTAGTAATATTTGAAGGCCTTGGGGTTCAAATAGATTTAAGTGGCTTTGTGCTATAGCTGTTGTTATAATTATGAGTTTGAGCAGTTAATTAGTTATCGAAGATATTGTAGAGTGCCCACATGGAATCTAGCCAATTGGCCACGGTTTTCAGAACCATGACTTTGTCTGTTTTAATAGAACATTGACCCTACAGTGGTTTATTTTTCCTGGAAATGCCACCAACTAAAGTGTTTGTTGTAATCTCATCAGTTGTCAATTTGGCATATCTCAATTAAAAGACGATACAGATTTGCATTACTATAATTTATTAATAATAATAAATGAGATTCAGTTGCTGGGTGTTTGACTTCAGTTATGTGTTTATATGCATGTAAATGTATTATTTTGTAATTATTGATACTTTACTATCAATTTACATTGTAAATATACAGATATGTAAAGGAGGGTTCTGTCCCTGTTCTCAGTGAAAAGCACTGTATAAGAATACATTTAACTGAATTGAATATATTGAGTCACCACTAGGAGCCCCATGGAGTATCACTGCTGCCAGGTGTAAGTGGGAATTCTGGAACTTACATATCGGAACTGAAAACTGACAAAGAGGACATGTTTGTGTGAGGGTTTTGCTTAGTGTAGTGGCAACAGACCTCTTCAGTATCAGCAGGCTATTTTCAATCCATCTCTCAGATGGTTTATTACAAATGTATTGACTGTAGAGGCACAGTAGAATGAAAGCAAGTCAAGTCAAAGCTATTATAATCCATTTGTAAATCATTTAAATATTGACAAATCTAGACAATAAAAGTACATCATAAAAGAAATGTCAAGATAAGTAACTGCTAGGTCTAGAATGCATTGGGGACAACATGGAAATTGAGAATACATTTAAATAATAAGTGAGTAGTGGGAACAGTAAATTAGCACCACAAATTTAAGCAATTGTACATTTCATTCAATTAATTTCCAAAGGAATATATCACTCTCTTCTTTAAACTAAGAAGATAGAAATGCCAAAACACCCCAAAGCAGATCCAAAGCTGTTAAACAAAAAACAAACAAAAAAAAATCATCTTGATAGTTAATAGGATTTTATTATTGGAAACACACAAAAACATTGCAACCTAAATACTGAAAACTCCTTCTAAAACAACCCAACTGAGTAAATAAAATTTTGCTCATTGGAGACTGCCATAACATAAAACTCAAATATACAAATTATTTTTTTTCATGTTCTCAGGGTTAATAATACCCTTGATAAACAAAAAAAGAAAAAAAGACTCACACAACCATCTCTTTTAGTCTCACAGCTGTCCTTGTAACACGGGGCTTAGTTGGCTTGAAATTCTTTTAGGCACACTGTATTAAAAATTAAATGGAGCTTGCTTCCTGCTAGTACTTTGTCAATTTTTTTTTTTGTTCTGCTATTTCTGACCTAGTAGCCCATTGCAATACAAAGGCACAGTGGCTGTCCTCATCAGAGGGAAAAGTAGAAGAGCTTAGACCTCACCTGCTTTGTTCTGCAGTTGGTGGATTACATAGAAATGTCTAAAGTTAAAGCAGCAACAGCAGCAGCCATCTGGATTCACTAGCATAGGTGTGATCTCTGTTTATATTTTCCCAAGTTTTAGTGGAAGTGGCTCTGCATGAGCTGTATTTGAACATGATATAACCACACTAAGGTGCATGATTTACGTAAGATATAGCAGAATATTAAGGGAGTCCCCAAAATGACTGTACATCGGACAATATGGGAATAAAACCAATTTCAGTGCAGTCAGTCATTTTCCAAACTGCTATATCCTAACACAGGGTCAAGGGGGTCTGCTGGAGCCAATCCCAGCCAGCACAGGGCACAAGGCAGGAACTAACCCCGGGCAGGGTGCCAGCCCACCAAAGGGCACACACACACCAAGAACATACACTAGGGAGAATGTAGGATCACCAATGCACCTAACCTGCATGTCTTTGGACTGTGGGAGGAAACCGGAGCATCCGGAGGAAACCCATGCAGACACGGGGAGAACATGCAAACTCCACGCAGGGAGGACCCGGGAAGTGAACCCAGGTCTCCTTACTGCGAGGTAGTAGCACTACCACTGCGCCACCGTGCTGCCCTAAAACCAACTTGCACTGTGTAAAAGAATTTAAACTTAACAAAATGTATATGCAAAAATAAATAAATGCACAAACCTCTCAAAAACTGTGCATCGCTGTAACAAGAAATACCGTAGTAATGCAGTTGTGTTAAATAAAGTGAAAAAATTACAATAAAAAATAATGTCAGCTGGGAGTTTTGTGTGATTACAAGGCTTGCTAGATGAGTGTCAGAATTTTAAAGGTAATTGTGAAATAAATAGGAATCCAATATAGTCAGACATGCAATAATGTCTTTTGTGTCATGTACAAGTATAACACTCCTTTCCTCCCAAGTGCTCTGTTGCTGCTGGCAAAGTTAAATTAGGGATGGGTCCTGTGTTATGCTTTTGGCCTGTAGCAGATGTATCTGAAAAAAAATCATCCTCTGATTTTAATGTTTTGTCTTCTCAGTTACCAAACTGGTAAACTTCACTTTATACCGATCTGCAAAGAGCAAATTCAGATCACTAGTGGCCGCCTATTAACCTATAAACTTATAAACCTATACTAAAGATAAAGAGATGAAACAAATGGTTTTAAAGAAAAAATAGTTTAGCTGATATAAAGAAAAATATTTAAAAATGTTTTTCTTGACATTCTTCCTTCATACAGTATGTTTAGAAAATGGTCCCAATCAGTTTTACATATATACAAAATATAAAATTCAAGGGTAACCTGTGACGATGCGGGTTCTGCACCATGCTCCCGTCCAGCTTCTGGGAGCTCTCGAACCCGATACTGTCGGTAATGTCACCGATGAGCTGGACAGTGAGGCACAACAGTGAAGCAAGGGGATGGTGCAAAAAGTGCAAAGTGCTTTTATTTTAAACATCAACAAAACAAAATAGTGTCCAACTAAAGTGCAGTGCACCAAAGTTCCATAAATAAATAATCCAAAAAAAACAAGTGAACTCGTGGAGGTTAAAAACACAATAGAAAAAATCCTTTTAAAACCGAGGTTAAAACAATGTCTGGAAGCAGTCTTTTAAAACAAAGCCTGGAGCCTTCTTTTACTGGTGACTCCCCTGCTTCTCCCATCCAGGCTATGCACCAGGGGAGTCACCCTACATGCAGCTGACCTTCTTCACTGTACTGGTCTGGTGACCTTCCGATCCCTGGCTCCAGTTCTGCTCACCCAGACCGAGACTTGGGCTCAAGGACGCTCACGCTGGGGCTTCCACTTCCCAAGCCTCCCGCCTCCCGCTGCCTTTGCTGTGGCGAGCCAACCTTCTCCTGGTCACTCCTGCTCCAAACAGCCCTCGGGTGCCGGTCAAACACCCCACTTGGGTTCGCCTCTCCCAGCTGCCTGCAATCAGCGCAAGCCTCGCGCTTCTATTAAATGATCCGGGGACGTGGATCAGGTGTGGCAATCAGCAGCTCCCAGCAACAATTACGGATGCGGACGACTCCTCACCTGTGCACTTAAGTGTTTACCATCTGCATCACGAATCACCCAGGAAACCGCTTCGGCCACACTACCATGCCCTGTCTCTAAGCCGCGAGTGTGGTGACTGTTTATTTAAAAAGTGGCCTTTTTTGACTTGAGCTGTGGGCCCGCTACACCACATAACCCAATATCTCAGTACTGATTTATCATTTCATTTACATGAAGTAGCTTATTTAAACAAAAATCACCAACATGAACTGCATTAATTAAGAAAAAATATATATAAAATGAGTAGATTAATAATAAACTACAGTTTTATACCATGGAACTTCTTAATCTGGTAAATTGTTCCACATTTCCAACATTCAAGTAGACATATACTTGCAGGATTCTATCTCAAATGCATTTCTACCTGATTTCTACATACCTGATTTCTATATATATATATATAAGCCAAATACCACTGACTCACTCAATACGAAATCTCCCGAACCATGAGGACTTGGGACTTGAAATTTGGAATGTAGGTTACCCTTGACCCATAAGTGCTCGCTAAGAAACGTTTTTAAAAATTTCGTGGTCCAAGCATGAAATTTCTTAGTTTTTTAGACCTGTTTGTATGTCTGTCTGCTTTTCAAGAGAGAACTACTTAAAGGATTTAGATTGTTTTTTTTCTATAATTTGCTTGAACATTCCGTTGATTTTGCAACTTTCTCATCGCACTAAGTATCTAAGATTTATTAGCGTGAATCCGAAAGAGACTCATCGAGCTGCAGGGATGGGGGCAGGGCCATCCTCACTCATGCGTCTGCCTCGGGGCATAACCTTAACTTCCCTTAGTTAATGAATGAGAGAACTACTTAACTGATTTAGATCTTTTTTTTTCTATAATTTGCTTGAACATTCCGGTTGATTTTGCGACTTCTCTCATTGCACTAAGAATCATAGTTTGCTTGCAGGAGCGATATATTCGTGCTAATCCGAGATAGAGGCTGCGGGTCGAGAGGAGGGGGAAGAGTGACGTCAGGAGTAGAGAGATTGGCCGGGGCCCTTCTCACTGTCCTGTTTCACTAATACGCGGGCAAAGCTGCGGGGGATGGCTAGTCTGTCAATAAAACAAAAATAAAACATTAAGGCTAACAGCTTAACAGTGCTTCAAATGAAATACTAGACTGTCACAAAGGCCTTCTAGATTTAAATGAGAAAACCAAGGTTTGTCAGCATGCTCACACTAGTAAAGATCCATTGAAGAGTTCATTAAACATATGGCCGTCTATAAGAAAAAAAAAAAAAAGCAGTCCCTTTCAAGACCTGCATAGTAAAGCCTCAGACAGTGACTTAATGTCAAACAAAGGTGGCATTCATTTCATGGAATGCAGTACATCATCTGCCACTGCTAGATTTAAGCAGCCTGGACTACCATAGAGTGATGCAGCTAACCGTTCAGTTCCTCTGCTTACATAGTGTAGTACCCATAGATGTCAGGGAGCTGGAGCATTAAAGTAATGCAACACCCCTTATTGGAGATCACAGCACCTGAAGGCTGTGATCAGTAATGTTATAAAGTTGTTAACTTGGAAATATTTTAATTAATTCCAGTATGTGTATATATACAGTGTGAAAAACTATTTGCCCCCTTCCTGATTTCTTATTCTTTTGCATGTTTGTCACACAAAATGTTTCTGATCATCAAACACATTTAACCATTAGTCAAATATAACACAAGTAAACACAAAATGCAGTTTGTAAATGGTGGTTTTTATTATTTAGGGAGAAAAAAAAATCCAAACCTACATGGCCCTGTGTGAAAAAGTAATTGCCCCCTGAACCTAATAACTGGTTGGGCCACCCTTAGCAGCAATAACTGCAATCAAGCGTTTGCGATAACTTGCAATGAGTCTTTTACAGCGCTCTGGAGGAATTTTGGCCCACTCATCTTTGCAAAATTGTTGTAATTCAGCTTTATTTGAGGGTTTTCTAGCATGAACCGCCTTTTTAAGGTCATGCCATAGCATCTCAATTGGATTCAGGTCAGGACTTTGACTAGGCCACTCCAAAGTCTTCATTTTGTTTATCTTCAGCCATTCAGAGGTGGATTTGCTGGTGTGTTTTGGGTCATTGTCCTGTTGCAGCACCCAAGATCGCTTCAGCTTGAGTTGACGAACAGATGGCCGGACATTCTCCTTCAGGATTTTTTGGTAGACAGTAGAATTCATGGTTCCATCTATCACAGCAAGCCTTCCAGGTCCTGAAGCAGCAAAACAACCCCAGACCATCACACTACCACCACCATATTTTACTGTTGGTATGATGTTCTTTTTCTGAAATGCTGTGTTCCTTTTACGCCAGATGTAACGGGACATTTGCCTTCCAAAAAGTTCAACTTTTGTCTCATCAGTCCACAAGGTATTTTCCCAAAAGTCTTGGCAATCATTGAGATGTTTCTTAGCAAAATTGAGACGAGCCCTAATGTTTTTTTTGCTTAACAGTGGTTTGCGTCTTGGACATCTGCCATGCAGGCCGTTTTTGCCCAGTCTCTTTCTTATGGTGGAGTCGTGAACACTGACCTTAATTGAGGCAAGTGAGGCCTGCAGTTCTTTAGACGTTGTCCTGGGGTCTTTTGTGACCTCTCGAATGAGTCGTCTCTGCGCTCTTGGGGTAATTTTGGTCGGCCGGCCACTCCTGGGAAGGTTCACCACTGATCCATGTTTTTGCCATTTGTGGATAATGGCTCTCACTGTGGTTCGCTGGAGTCCCAAAGCTTTAGAAATGGCTTTATAACCTTTACCAGACTGATAGATCTCAATTACTTCTGTTCTCATTTGTTCCTGAATTTCTTTGGATCTTGGCATGATGTCTAGCTTTTGAGGTGCTTTTGGTCTACTTCTCTGTGTCAGGCAGCTCCTATTTAAGCGATTTCTTGATTGAAACAGGTGTGGCAGTAATCAGGCCTGGAGGTGGCTACGGGAATTGAACTCAGGTGTGATACACCACAGTTAGGTTATTTTTTAACAAGGGGGCAATTACTTTTTCACACAGGGCCATGTAGGTTTGGATTTTTTTTCTCCCTAAATAATAAAAACCATCATTTAAAAACTGCATTTTGTGTTTACTTGTGTTATATTTGACTAATGGTTAAATGTGTTTGATGATCAGAAACATTTTGTGTGACAAACATGCAAAAGAATAAGAAATCAGGAAGGGGGCAAATAGTTTTTCACACCACCGTAGTTACTAACCAGCTTTAATCTTGCTTTCTACATACTAATTGATTGATTATAAAGTAACAGATCGTATTCACTGTGCTAGTTCTGTTCATAATTTTAAATACTTCTATCATTTCCTCTCTTATTCTTCATTTGCTGAAACTGAAATGGCTAAACTTCTTCATATCTCAAACCCAGTATGGATTACATCTACCCGCTCTTCTTTGGACATTCTCTAGGATGGTTGTTGCTTCTTAATAATATGAAGAACAAATCTGTACACAGTATTCCAGATGAGGCCTCACAAGTGCTTTGTATGGCTTAAGAATAACCTCCATTGATTTGTACTCAACATAGCACACTCTGCAGCCCACCATTCTAATAGCTAACTTAATTGCTTCTGTACACTGTCTTCATGTGGGTAGTGACAAATCCAGTCAATCTTCTAAGTCTCCTTTGCCTTTTCAGAACCTGCACAATGTAATCTACTTTCTGTGAGCAGCACTATAAATTTATTTATATTAAATTTCATTTGCCACAGGTCTGAATACATCTGTAATGAATCCATTGACTCTAGGGTATCTGCCCTTCCAACTAGTTTAGTGTCATCTGTAAACTTAACTAACATGTTAGTGTCATTCTTTTCAAGATCATTAGTATAAATAAATAAAACCACTATTAACATTATCTAATTTGGAAATATTTCCTCACAACACACCCATTTCTCTGTTTCTGCTCATTTTTCACCAATTGACACAATGAACCTTGAACTCACACCTTTTTTATTTTGATCATAAGTCTTTCCTGCTATACCTCATCAAAACCTTTTATTGCACAGTATGTGTCTGTCTGATCTAAAACATTTGTTGCTTCCACATATAATTCAAGCATATTTGTTAAATAGGAACTGTTCAGTAATACATGTCTACTTGAAATGTGTTGCTCAGTGTCCTCCAAATAGTGACTTCCATTAGTTAGCATGTGATATGTGTTAAGATTTCTTGTCTGGATTATCTCAATTATAATTTTATATAATTGGATGAATTTTGCAAGCTTTCAATCTGCAGAAATTCCCCCAATGTCCAGTGATTTATTTTTTTGGATAAATGCTCTCTGATCCACGAGATTCATTTGATTTCAGCCTTTTTAACCCTAGTACACAGTGCACCTCTTCAATAGTCCCTGTATCAGCTTAATCACAAAGGAAAGCTTCATAAAAATATAAATTGAAAACCTTGGCTTTTACGCTTAAACATGTTTAAAATTTGCCATTACTATTCCTAATACACTTATGTTCTTCCATATCCATTTGTTTACTACTAAAATTTTGAAAGCACATCTCTGGGTCAAGTCAAGTGTTCTGCTAGAACCGCTTTCATATTATTATTTTTAACTGTTGCTTGCATGTGCTTATATAAACCTAAGACTAGCACTGAAGCTGTTTGTCTGGCATGAATGTTTTATTTTGCAATTTCTGAGTTGTTTAGTCATGCACTAAAGAGCTCTGTTAAAATTCCTAATGTTTCTGCATTTCAAAATGAATTTGTCCTGTGTTACTGTATATGTAATATAATTTTAAACATGCCCGGCTATAGGTTGACTGTCTCCAGTTTTAAAAGCTGTGAACTTTCCCTATTTTAGTCTTACCTATGTACGACTGAAATTTGCATAACTAAAAAATTTAGTAATTCTAGATTTTATATATTATAAATCTTAATATATTGTGAACACTAGATCCTAATAGTTTGATTCTGTCTATCCTGAGATCATTGTTTTAAAGTATGATTAAAAAGTTTGTAATAGCAGGGTTTCAAAACAAGATCGCAGATTAATTTTGCATGAAATACTACATTATTCTTTACTGAGACGATGTTCATTGTATGGATACCGAAATATTTCTTTGGAAATATCAGAAAACATGTGTATTAGACAATTCAAAAATGAGGTTCATTTGACTAAGCTACTTTACAGAAAATTGATCAGCTGATTTCTAGTTGTTACAAGCTACATTTTCCTTTGAAAGTAATTCTCAAGCCATTTTACATAATTTTCTGGTTTGTTGTCTTGACCCTTGCTGCAAGGAGGCAGAACCGAGTGCTGCTGTGTATATTTACAAAATGTGGCACAATTGTAAAACTGGGGAAAATACCACAAGCAAAAAGCTTCTTATAAACATACTATGTTTTCATCATTGGAACTTAATATTTACCGTATACATAGGCTTCCACTTTGTTAAGGATATGAATAAAGATGTAAAGCTGTGTTAAGATTTTTTTAGATAACTATTACTTACTGTATATATGTTATACAGTATGTATTTTCTTTGTTGCATGCCACTCTTTGCAGCAATGTGCTCAAAATGCATATTTTAGATGTGGTTATTCCAGCCTGAAACATGACTCAGTTCCTGCGCCATTGATACGACAGTAGAGAGTAAGAAAATTCTTATCAGTCCTATATGAAGGGTCAATAGGTATTTTCTGAGATTGGCAGTGGGTTGGTAGCTTTATAATTATGAATTTAATGATTGATCACATTATTCATGAAAATTAAGATCATGTAGTTATGGAAGTATAGATAATAGCTTCACTATTTTCAGACTTACTCTCATGATTAGACATTATTCAAGTGAGAAATACACAATTAAATAAAGAAAATGGTAATGAAAGTATAAACACAAAGATATCCTTTCTTCTTCCTTATTGGAATATCAGGCCACTGTGAAGGATTGTGTTGTATAATAGAGTATTTATATCAATTACACAATTTAATTATTGCAATTCAGAAAAGAACCTTCATTCTCTCTTATGCCAGTGAATAAATGACATTTCAGTATGTGCACATTGCTATAAAGAAAGCACTTGCTCATAAAATGAATTGGTATTGTTATCTATCATTGAATCAGTTATGCTAATCTTATCATACTTGCTACTATGATATTTATGAGTAAATGTGGGGGTGTGTGTGAGCGTCCCTGTACCCTGTCTAAGGTTGGTGCCTACCTGCAACAGATGTCAATGGTAACTGGCTCCCCACAACCCTCTAAAGCACAGGTGTTGGACTCCAGTCCTCGAGGGCCGCAGTGGCTGCATGTTTTCATTCTAACCATCTTCTTCATTAGTGATCTATTTTTACTGCTAATTAACTTCTTTTGCTTTAGTTTTAATTAACTTGACTCAGGCCCCTTAATTGTCTCTTTTTCCTTACATAGTAGCCAAACAATAATGAGACATCAAACAAGCCACCATATGACCAGCTCACCTTTGCCCTTCACACAATATCTGAAAACAAAGAAAGGTGAAGGTCTCAATAAGGTTGATCTCTCAGGTCACCAAAACATTTTGACGGTGTTCTTAGAAAAAACAGAAAAATCGACAAATTTGGAAATGTCTGCTGTGGCAGAATGACAGCAGCAACAAGGCATTGAATTAAATAATGGGCGTAATTAACAGCAAGAATCAGCTTCTCATTAAGAAACTGGAGTGAAATTGGTTGGAGTTTGAAATCCCAGCTTAGCTGGTCGTCTCTTGGCTCGTTTCACGTCTCATTTCTGTTTGGCTGTCATATAATGAAGAAACAAATCAATTTAGAGGACTTAATCCTTAAAAACAGGGCTATTGAAATGAAGGGAAAAGGAGTTAATTAGCAGTGAAAACTGCTCACTGATTAGGAAAAGGGTTAGAATGAAAACCTGTAGCCACTGCGGCCATCCAGGCCCAGAGTTCGACACCCCTGCTAAAGCAAAAAGCATGGCTGATTTGGATGGATTCAGAAAATCCATTTAGAAAATTTTTGTCAGAGATCACATTGTGAGGTGTTACCTCAAAAGGCTACTAGGCTACTAGGTAACTATTATTGGTGAGAGTATGTAACTCCTGTAAGCTAATGTGGCCAATTTGGAGGTGCTTTGTTGCAGATGATGAATAATGTGGCATTGCTGGGGTATCTTCTAGCCTTTTTTGTGTTGATGACTTTTTAGGTAATCCAAATTAAATGCACAAATTATGATGAGCAAAGTAACACTTTGGCTGTAGAGAAGGAACCACCTGGAACCAGGTCTGTGGGCAGTGTTACACTGTTCAGGGTAGGAAGGGAGCTGTAAGATGCCATGCCTGGGTGTATGCTAGTAATGGAAACATGGGAACAAGAGAGACAATGTATGTTAGGATATCTACAGTCTTATAGGTGGCAGCATGATGGCTATTTTTGTCATGCATGCTTATCTGCTAATCACTTTATTGGTGAGGAATTGGTGTAGATTTGCCCCTTGTTTATCATCAGGCAATGTGGGTGTGTGCGTGAGTGTCCCTGTACTCTGTGATGGACTCATGTCCTGTCTTGGTTTGGTGGCTACCTGCAAAAAATGTCAATATCTGCAGACTTATAGGTTGTAGGAAGAAACCATTAATGGTATGCATGCTTACCTGCCAATTACTGTATTGGACAGACATCGTTGGGGTTGATTAGTCCCATAATAAGAAGGAGTGTTCAGAAATGCAGGTACATTTGGATGCAATAGTAAAATGCTTGTGGTGATGTTGGTCCATGAATTCTTAAGGCCCTTTCCAACCAAATGTTTAATAAACTTGGAGTCATGAGGTAAGGTGAGTTGTTGGTAAGAACTCCACTGCTGGGAGAAACAGGAAGTTAACAGAAGGAGAATTCCTAAGAAAGGTATGAACCAATAATGATTTTGGCATGGACTGGTGTGGCCACAGCAGAATTTTGAATTATTTGTGCAAACGTCTCTAAGGCTAGCAATTACTTTTCTAATTAATAATATCTGTTCCTCTTTTTCTAATTGCAAGCAAGCCATGCAAGTTCATGGATTATTCATATCACAAAAAAAAAAACCAAAACTATCAAACAATGGAATTCTGTTGCCTGGTCTGTCTTTATTGGCAACAGATATCTGTGATACCCTCTGACGACATCATCTTCTGGCAAAATACAGCACTTTACTGTGTATTTAAATGTTAAGTAAACTATGGGCCTCACAACTGCCTGCTGCCCAAGAAAATATATTGGCTGTGAGCTATCTAAACTGTACGGAGCCCCTGAGGGGACATTGTGCAATTTTTTAGGGGAGATTTTTCTGGTACACACCAGAGACTTTCAACCACATGGTAACTGAAAAGGGGCTCCTTACCTATACAAAATTTCTGATACATAATAGTTCTTTTTCATAGTTTCATAGTTGGAGACTTTATATATTTTCAGGTAGGTCTTAAGCTCTTGCAGTTCGTCATGGATACATAGGCTCCGTACAGGTGAAAGTGTGCAGTAACAGAATGTTTTTTTCCTGTTAGTTTTTAATGTCACATTATCCAAATACAGAGTCCATATGTCAGATCCAGATGAAATTTATATGCAACAAAAGCTGCAAACACATATGCGACAATATCAAGCGGTGTGCATGGAATAGTTTCTGGTGCGCACACGCAAGTATCAAGCATGCATTTGAAAGTATCTGGTGCGCACCAGAAAAGTCCCCAGAAAAAAAAAATACACAATGTCCCCTCAGGGGCTCTGTAAAACTGAAACAGCAACACCTCATTTTTAAAACTGAACAGGTTTAAGGTAAAAAAATGGACAAGTCACAATAACCCTGAAAGAACATGCAGGCTAAGCATATCTCATTACTTTAATACAAGAATTTGGGTCTTTCAGGTAGCAGCATCAACCACTGTATGGACAGGTGCAAGGCCTGCAAATAACTGAAAAAATGATTTTGTATATACCAATCCTTTCTGTCCCAGAACTTTGTACATCTTTGAAATACGAGCATCATACTAACAACTTCTTTTCCACATAAGTCTTTGGTGGTGTTTTTTCTAAATTCAGTACTGTCCGATAGTACCCCTCATTGAAGATAAAGATGCCACTCTGCCCCATTCTAATCTGCATAATGTTTTCTGTTTGAAGCATTCCTGATCAGTTTTCTTTTTTTCCCTAAACTACTCTGTCTTAATTCTGTTACAAAAAGATTCTGCTGCAATATCTTGACAGGGAAAATCTCAATCCAGAAGTACAAATGCATGATTAAAGGGAAAACAAACAGTTTTCGTTTTAATGTGAATATGAATAAGGGGCTCAAACCTTCAACCTCTATTGGTAAACAGGAAAGTTCAAGTCATACATGTGCATGCACACACATATACACACTGTCACAAACTTGATCACGAGCCACAGCAAGGTTTGGGGCAGCCACCCGTATATTTTTTTCCGGGCTGCAAAATTGCAAACAAAAAGATAGCACTGGTGTGCACAAATCAGAGTCCAAAACAGAACTGAGGGAGTAGGGTAAAGATGGAGGCTTTTAAAGGTCAGGATAGGAAGTGACGTCAAAGGGGCCGGGATTGGAAGGGTCTTCAACCATAGGCTCGGGCTCGGAAATCACATCAAGGGGGCTGGAACCGGAAAGGTCTTCCTCTATAGGTTCTCACCCGGAAGTGACGTCACCAGGGCCAGGTGGAATTTCCCATGAATGGTCTGCAGGGAAGAGAGAAAAAAAATCAGTGCACTCTGCCACATCCCGGTCTGATTCAGAATTTCACTTGTTCAGGCCCTTAGCTGCCTCCTTTGCGCATGTGTGTAACAACACATACACAGTGTAAGCCTAAAACACTACACGGCCAGAGCTACAGAGCTGGAAACAGGCTTGCAGCAGCTGGTACACAGCCAATTTCACATATTGTAGAAACTAATATTTTCCTGTATGTGATGTTACAGTGAGCATATGATGGAACATAAAAAAGCTTAAAAAGATAACATTAAGAAATGGTATAAACATTTTTCTAATAAGTTAAATTACTGATGGAAGCTTATTACATATTTTGGATAACATCTAATGCTACTGTACTCTGTAGGTCCATAATGTAGAAATGCCACTGGTACACATAAGACATTCCTTGTGCTTGCTGGGTCACCTGCTGTTTAACACCCGAGAGGAAGATTTTATATACTGCTCAAAAAAATTAAAGGAACACTTTTTAATCAGAGTATAACATCAAGTCAATGAAACTTCTGGGATATTGATCTAGTCAGTTAAGTAGCAGAGGGGGTTGTTAATCAGTTTCAGCTGCTTTGGTGTTAATGAAATGAACAACAGGTACACTAGAGGGGCAACAATGAGATGACCCTGTGCTTTTCACAGATGAGAGCAGGTTCACCCTGAGCACATGCGACAGACGTGAAAGAGTCTGGAGAAGCCATGGAGAATGTTATCCTGCCTGTAACATCATTCAGTTTACCAGTTTGGTGGTGGGCCAGTGATGATCTGGGGAGGCATATCCACAGAGGGACGCACAGACATCTACAGGCTAGACAATGGCACCTTGACTGCCATTAGGTATCGGGATGAAGTCCCTGGACCCACTGTCAGACCCTATGCTGGTGCAATGGGTCCTGGGTTCCTCCTGGTGCACGACAATGCCCGGCCTCATGTGGCAAGAGTATGCAGGCAGTTCCTGGAGGATGAAGTAATTGATACCTTTAACTGGCCCCCATGCTCGCCTGACCTAAATCCAATAGAACACATCTGGGACATTATGTTTCGGCCCATCCAACACCACCAGGTTGCACCTCAGACTGCCTAGGTGAATCCCTGGTCCAGCTCTGGGAGGAGACCCCCCCAGGACACCATCCGTCATCTCATTAGATAGATAGATAGATAGATAGATAGATAGATAGATAGATAGATAGATAGATAGATAGATAGATAGATAGATAGATAGATAGATAGATAGATAGATAGATAGATAGATAGATAGATAGATACTTTATTAATCCCAATGGGAAATTCACATTCTTCAGCAGCAGCATACTGATACAATAAATAATATTAAATTAAAGAATGATAATAATACAGGTGAAAAAAACAGACAATAACTATGTATAATGTTAAATATTAACGTTTACCCCCCCTGGTGGAATTAAAGAGTCGCATAGTTTGGGGGAGGAACGATCTCCTCAATCTGTCTGTGGAGCAGACACTGTCTGGAGATGACATTATTTAGTGGATGCAGTGGATTCTCCATAATTGATAGGAGCCTGCTGAGCGCCCTTCGCTCTGCCACAGATGTTAAACTGTCCAGCTCCATGCCAACAATAGAGCCTGCCTTCCTCACCAGTTTGTCCAGGCGTGAGGCGTCTTTCCTTTTAATGCTGCCTCCCCAGCACACCACTGCGTAGAAGAGGGCGCTCGCCACAACTGTTTGATAGAACATCTGCAGCATCTTATTGCAGATGTTGAAGGACGCCAGCCTTCTAAGGAAGTATAACCGGCTTTGTCCTTTCTTGCACAGCGCATCAGTATTGGCAGTCCAGTCTAATTTATCATCCAGCTGCACTCCCAGATATTTATAGGTCTGCACCATCTGCATACAGTCACCTTTGATGATCACTGGGTCTATGAGGGGTCTGGGCCTCCTAAAATCCACCACCAGCTCCTTGGTTTTGCTGGTGTTCAGGTGTAGGTGGTTTGAGTCGGACCATTTAACAAAGTCATTGATTAGGTCCCTATACTCCTCCTCCAGCCCATTCCTGATACAGCCCACGATAGCAGTGTCATCAGCGAACTTTTGCACATGGCAGGACTCCGAGTTGTATTGGAAGTCCGATGTATATAGGCTGAACAGGACCGGAGAAAGTACAGTCCCTTGTGGCGCTCCTGTGTTGCTGACCACAATGTCAGACGTGCAGTTCCCAAGACGCACATACTGAGGTCTGTCTTTAAGATAGTCCACGATCCATGCCACTAGGTATGAATCTAATCCCATCTCTGTCAGCTTGTCCCTAAGGAGCAGAGGTTGGATTGTGTTGAAGGCGCTAGAGAAGTCTAGAAACATAATTCTTACAGCACCACTGCCTCTGTCCAAGTGAGAGAGGGATCGGTGTAGCATATAGATGATGGCATCTTCCGCTCCCATCTTCTCCTGATATGCAAACTGCAGAGGGTCAAGGGCGTGTTGAACCTGTGGCCTAAGGTGGTGAAGCAGCAGCCTCTCCATGGTCTTCATCACATGTGATGTCAGAGCAACAGGCCGAAAGTCATTCAGCTCACTAGGACGTGATACCTTTGGGACTGGGGTGATACAAGATGTTTTCCAAAGCCTCGGGACTCTCCCCTGTTCCAGGCTCAGGTTGAAGATGCGCTGTAGAGGACCCCCCAGCTCCGATGCACAGACCTTCAGCAGTCGTGCCGATACTCCATCTGGACCCGCTGCTTTGCTGGCACGAAGTCTCCTCAGCTCTCTGCTCACTTGCGCTGTTGTTATTATGGGTGGGGATGTTTTTCCTATGCTGGTATCAGCAGAAGGATGTGTGGAGGGTGCAGTACTCCTAGGTGAGAGTGAGAGTGGGTTAGGGTGGTCAAACCTGTTAAAAAAGTTGTTCATTTGGTTTGCTCTCTTCACGTCTCTCTCAATGGTGGTACCCCGCTTCGAGCTGCAGCCAGTGATGATCTTCATCCCATCCCACACTTCCTTCATGCTGTTATTCTGCAACTTCTGCTCCAGCTTTCTCCTGTACTGCTCCTTCGCCGCCCTGAGTTGGACTCGGAGTTCCTTCTGCACGCGCTTGAGCTCATGCTGATCACCGTCTTTAAAAGCCCTTTTCTTCTGATTCAAAAGGCCCTTGATGTCACTTGTAATCCATGGCTTGTTGTTAGCATAGCAGCGTACTGTTCTTACTGGAACTACAATGTCCATACAGAAGTTGATGTAGTCAGTAGTGCAGTCAACAACTTCCTCAATGTTCTCATTATGAGATCCCTGCAGGATATCCCAGTCTGTAGTTCCAAAAAGTTCTCTCAGAGTATTCTCAGCCTCCGGGGTCCACTTCCTGAATGATCGTGTGGTTACAGGTAGGACTCTAACTTTTGGTTTATAGTGAGGCTGAAGCTGAACCAGGTTATGATCTCCTTTCCCAAGCACAGGCAGCGGGGTGACGCTGTATGCGTCTTTAACGTTTGCATACAGTAAATCAATAGTCTTATTTCCCCGGGTGTTACAGTCCACATACTGGGAGAATGCAGGCAATGTTTTGTCCAGCGTCACATGGTTAAAGTCTCCAGCGATTAGCACAAGCGCCTCAGGGTGCTGCGTTTGTAACTTAGCAACAGCGGAATGGATGATGTCACTCGCTGACTCCACGTCTGCCCGAGGAGGAATGTATACAATAACAACAATGACATGTCCAAACTCTCTGGGCAAATAGTAGGGAGCATTAGGAGCATGGCCCCCCCCTCCCCCGACATTCTCAGGCATGCATACAAATACATGGGGGCCATGAAAACTACTGAGTACGAGTTTGAGTTGCTGCAATGAAATTTCGGCAAAATGGACTAGCATGCCGCATCATTTTTGCACTTTGATTTTTTTGGGTGTCTTTGAAATCAGCCCTCTGTAGGTTGGTAATTTTCATTTCCATCAAAATCGTGATGTTTGTTTATATACGACTTTTTTTATCTAATTAATTTAATTCAGCTTGTGTTTGTATAGTATTCTTCATTAAGTGCAGATGCAGAGTGTGGTGACAAGCTCTCAGGTCAAATGCAAATACAAGCTTCTCAAATTACTGATTATACAATAAGTAAACATAAAAACACAGGTTTGTTTAAACAGACAGGAAAACAAAGTAGTTTTGAACTGATTAACACAAATACAACCCAACAATATCTGTCCGTTGATTAATTGTTAAACTGTGGCCAGTTTAAATGAAGGAGAGGAGGACAAAAACTCCAGTCCTCTGAGAAAATAAACCTCTTTGTGCTCCATTGCCAATTATAATAGAGAAAGTCAAAGACAAAGTCAGACACAGTCACGTTATGTGCAGAATATGCCAGTGAGAACTGAAAGTTCTGCCGGCTTCATTTGAATTTATACAGTATGTTCTGGGATACTTCAGTCAGTATGGAGCCTGACAAGGCTGCCCTATAAGATTATAGCTCCTAGCATGCCTTGTGGGTGGCCACACAGGTAGTGTTGCCCAGGGAGGCTGCCACCTAAGGTATCGGGAAAGCATGCAGCCCTGCCAAGTTGTCTCGCTTGTCCAACCACTGGACTGGCCTCACACCCAGGTATTTTTCCTCGGTCTAACTCTGCCAGGATGCCAGTGTACCCATTGCCGCATGACTTTTGCCATTCTTCCTGTGCCTCTGAAAGACTAGCATCCTGCCCAAGTAAGGAATCTTGTGCCATCCATCGGTCATCCATCACAAATATATATATGGTTACCATGAAATATTGACAACAGATACTTTCTATACGGAAAAAAAAAACACATTGGCTTATAGAGGCTACAGGTCTTGCTTATTACTTTTATTTTGCTCAGATAAAGACCAAATGTAATAAAGTGTTTGAACGTGAAATGAAGATAAACAGAAACATGGACTATATCTTTTTCGCTCATATCAAGGTAATCTACCTATAACTTAGTAGACAAATAGATCAATATGATTTAGCTTTGTCAGCTTTCAAGACAAAAAGATCAATAAAAGTAACATCCTGTGTATACTTTGAAACCAAACAGGTCACAGTGCAGATAGATAAGTTACACTTGGAAGGTTAAACATACAAGATGTTGCTGCACAAGGACACAAACCCCTACAACTTTGCAATATTTCTGCAGTATGTATTCCCCAAATTCAAACTTCTATGACCCTGAACTGGATTACGTGCATTTAAAAATGTTGTGTTATTAGCCTAGCGTCTACATTACACAACTTTGGAAGCAGACTCACTAAGAAATGATTTGTTCACACAAAGAATGCTTTGCTTGGGTTAAACAGTTCTAGTTAGCATTTAGTAGAATTTTAAGGTGGTTGTTAACATTGCCTTTCTTATTACAAAAACAAAATAATAAATAAACCACAACTGTAGATATCATGTAATTCTATAATTTTAAATAAAACAGCATTTGCTTTTAGGCTACGTTTAATTTCTATATTACTCAAATGTAATATTAAACACAAATTTTAAAAAAGAGTAAAGCAAATATTATTTTTTGCTGTAGCATATTTTAAGTTATTAGCTGTTATATTGTGGTGGTTCAAGATGTTAACAAGTAAAAATGGTTACTTCCTGCCTTAGAAGTTGCCTTATCATTCCAAAGCACTGCATTAAAAAATATGGGTAATGAATACAGAAAAGCAGAGAACCCTATTCACATTAATGGTTGAGGCAACATTTAGGCAGTTCTAAATGTTTGTATGTGATAGAAACTGAAGGGGAAAAAGTCAAAAATGTGATTCTGGCTCCCGTTTAACCTACTAAAGACTTTTTCATTTTTAGTCTTTATATTCTTTGGCTTCATTATTTTCTTGCTGCTATATTTCATTCAGTAGGTGTGTACATTTACATACAGAACATTTACAACATACCTTTTAAATGATTATTGTGAACATTTTTTAATCATCATTTGGTTTTTATAAGTACTAACATGGTATACAAACGTAAAATTAATGATGGATAAACTGTGAGTGATAAAATTTTTCACTTGGATTACCTATTCATGGTCAAGGTGGCAAAAAAAAACACTTGTACAGAGTAGGTCACTTAATTCTCAAGAAATAGTTTTGAGATCAGAGGGGGCATCCCTACTACATGCCCAATTCTCTTTACCAGGGTCTTTTCAATCTGGAGAATCTGCGATGAGGTCATCCTGTACTGCTAAACTTCCTCACTCTGCCACATAGAGGGAAGACAAGCAGTATAATATCTGGGTTTTATTGTAAAAATGAAAAAAGTTAAAAATTTCCAACTAATAAAAAAGTGCTATAATGGTAAATCTTATTTTCAAAATTTTGTTCAAATGATACAGAAGTGCATTCAATGTTTATGTCTAAGGATCACAATGGTCTGTTAATGGCAGAATGATAGAAACTAAATAATGATCATTTCATTAACAGGGTAAACATTTTTTTTTGCTTTTAGGTATGCAATTAATTGTCAGTCATTTTGTAACACGCTAAGCCCTGAATGTGGGGGATGCTAGGGCCAATCCCACCCAGCATAGGGCGCAAGGCAGGAACAAACTCTGGAACAAGGCGCCAGTCTATCACAGGGCACACACACACACACACACACACACTTACTAGGGCTAATTTAGTATCACCATCCACCTAACCTGAATGTCTTTGGACTGTGGGAGGAAACCCACACAGACACAAGGATAAGAAGTAAACTCCACACAGGGAGGACCTGGGATGCAAACTCTGATTTCCTTACTTCAAGGCAGCAGTGCTACCACTGCACAACCATGCCACCTACAATTAATAGTTACAACTTGAAACCAAAATACTGCTATTTTGGTTCAAAATGTTCAGTAAGATTTACACAAGATTTTTTCAGTAACAATAATATATATTTGAATACACAGAGAAAAAAATAGACTCTCCTTCTTTTGTAATCCATGCCGGCACAGGATGAGAGATACATAATTTATGCCAGAATCCTATTACCTGACCATTCAATCTCCAGTAAGATAGTCAGAAATCCAGAAACATCAGACACCATATTTTTAGATCTTTGAAGTAGTAATTTCCCTAGACAAAGCAGTTTATGTTCTAAATTAATAAATAAGCAAATCTATTTGTAAAGAGCACATTGAAAAATGTATTGTAACTTTTGAAAAAAATATCATTTTTACAGCATTTAAACCTCTGATTAATACACATAGATAGATAGATAGATAGATAGATAGATAGATAGATAGATAGATAGATAGATAGATAGATAGATAGATAGATAGATAGATAGATAGATAGATAGATAGAACTATCTATCTATCTATCTTTCACTCTTTCTCTTGTGGTTGTGTGAGGTATGACACAGGATTCAAAATAAATGTTGGGGCACCAAATGGGCTGCCCTGTTTAATTAACAAAATAAACTTCTCATATAATACGCTACTGTGGCTGTCCGTTTGTCTGTCCAGGATTTTAAATCACCTGTAGCTTGCAAATCGTTTGACCGATTGACCTGAAATTTGGTACACATATACTATGTGACCTCTACTGTCCGCTTTCAGGGTGATGATTTTTATTCCTTTTTTATTTTTATTTTATCTTATTGTAGAATTAACTCTCGGCAGCAGCCAGCAGGACGGCTGTGTGGCGCATGTGTATGGCGCTGTTCTCATCCCTACCACCTTTGCTATCACTTCCCTCTACCTCTTCATATCTTAATTCATTCTTGAGGCAGATTGAACACTTAAGTGTCACCTTAAGTGAAAAATTAAGAAAACGTACTAAGTAATTGCAACACAAACACTGACTTAATCAATTTTAAAGCAAAAAGATGCCGAGAAAGGAAGAGAAGAAGCGGACCGCAAGGGTGGAGAAAAGAAGAGCTGCTCAGGAAACAGCAAGCGAATCAACCTCGGAGCAAACAAATGCTAAACGTACAGAGAGAGTATGAACACTAAAGGTCAAGTGGATTCACTGCACGTTATCGTGCAATCTGGTATTATATAATTGGTTATAATTGGCATTACTGGTATGTTATAATTGAAGTGAGCAAGTTTAGACAATAGATGAATGGTACAATTGTGTACAAAAGTTTATTTGCCTTGGTGGCATTTTTCATTTCAAAGATGCTCTATGAATTATTATTAGTAGTATTTACAGTTTCTACTAGAACAATCACAGAGCATTAGCAAATTATTTACCTATAAATCAGTATTAGAGGTAATATGATATTACAGAAACAAATGGGAAAGCCATCTAGTAGAGCATGTGGCAAGGTTATACTTTCCTTAAGTTTGGAGAGGATGGAACAAATATGAAGATGATGTCTACATATTGAATTGCTTGAATCAAATCAAGTGATAAAGGGGTTGCAATATTTCTTGAATCAAGACAATGCCTAAATACTGTATATCCTATAAAAAAGAAAAAAAACCATTTTGACAGGAATCTAGGAGGAAGCTAGAATAACAAATTTAAAACATTTTTGAGACCATGGAAACTTCACACAAATGATGACTGGGCCCACATAATTATCACAGAATCACAGGAATTATGATTCTAAAGTATTTTATAGAACAAATAGGAATAAAATAAAAAGGAGCATAACATAATATAGAAGATTAATGATATGGTCACTCATTCTGAGACTAGGTATAGAGAAATGCAGAAGATGAATTTAGGTAGAGTCAACAAATGGGTGACATATGAAAAGCTGTAAGGGTATGCCTATCCAGTACAGAACCCATTAATTTGCAATTTTTTCACTACATCTAATGAAAGTTGAATATATTTCAGTTTAATAAACTAAACAATGTATGTCTGAATAATATTTCATATTACTAGAATTAATTATGAATACTTATGTTAGGTAGAATGCCCAGTGTGTCCATGGAACCCCTGCAGATTTTGTTTTTTTTTCTCCAGCCTAACTGGAGTTGTTTTTTTGTTTTTTATGACCTCCTGGCCATCTGACCTTAACACCGGACTCATCTTTAGACACTTACATCATGACATTGTATATAAGGACAATCCTCTTCTACTTGACATGTATCTGTTTTTAAGTTTGTATAGATTATTTTTCTTTTTCTTTGTTACTTATTCTTAAGTATTATTGCCTAATCTTATTTGTTTTTCTTTTCTTGTAACTTTCCCTTTGTCATCTTGTAAAGCATTGTATAAAAATGTGCTATATAAATTGTGAGGCTTCTGAGACCCTCCCTAATGAGGCTGCATGCTAAAACTCGATTGACACATCTATTGAGTGCTGCTTGTCCGTTGCAGAGGCAACTGCAGGCTTGCATTGCCCCTTAGTTTTGCAGCACTATCGATGCAATTGCAAGTTCATAACCTCCCCATGTCTGTTGCACAATGGGTGATGCAGGGAACATTAGAACCCGCTGCTAACCTGGCCCTCTCCCTACTTGTTTGCTGTGCCTGTGTATTGGGAAGTGGTAGCTTCCGTTTGAATAAATAACCTTGCTGTTCTTGTTTGGATTGAAATAAAACTGGTTTTCCTGAAGCCCTTAGACTCAGCCTCTTCTTTAGGGTGCAAGACTGTGGTTCACACATCACAAAATAAATGTTATTGTTGTGTTACTGAAATTAAATCATATTGTTTTATGTTACTCTAATACTAATGTCCCAGTGAGTTCAAAATACGTGTCTCTTGGTATAATACTCTCCTCTTAATTTGTTTTAAATAAAGTGATTATTAAACATATGTGTACATATGGCACCTTCAACTTTGATACAAAAGTGCATTTGAGACAAAAATGCTCAAAATTAGGCTCTGTTGTTAAATCACACATGCTATTGTGCTTTGACATGCTATAAAAAGACTAAGAGAAAAAAAATTTTTGCCTTCTTGATCTCCTGTATTTTATTATTGCTTTATCAGTACATAGAACTATCCTGTTGCTTGGGCAATTTCAATCAAGAACTGTACAGCGCCTTTCCAGTGAATAGGCTTTTTTGAAAGTGGAGATAAGTTATAAACTGAGATCAAAAGTTAAATATTATTACTGTGTACTGTAAGTGCCAGTTTATGCCTACAACCTTTTGCTATATTAATTATGTTTAAACATAAGTGGAAAGAATACACATTAATGTATTGAACATTACAAAGCATTTATTGTAATAAGGGTAATATTTTAGAAACCAGTAAAAGCTTTGATTTTCAGAATAAAGTATGCTAGAATGCAATACAAAAGTAAAATTTAAATACTAACACTGTTTCGGTCAAAAGACAGGGAATAATAGCCTCCAATAGCTATCAGATCACAGAAGGTAATGAAAGCTGCCTCTCCATTTCTGGTTTTCTTCCAAGTTCAAAACTGAATTGCTGTTCTGCTGTGAAAATGAATTTCACCAACTGTCATATATATTATTATTGTTGTACTCTAACCCCAGGTTGTTACTATCATTAGTTTCTTTAGAAACTAAAATTACTGTGACTCATCTTAGAGACCAGTAGGTAATCAACATTATTTTAACAG
Organism: Erpetoichthys calabaricus; assembly: GCF_900747795.2. Classification (NCBI taxonomy): domain Eukaryota; kingdom Metazoa; phylum Chordata; class Cladistia; order Polypteriformes; family Polypteridae; genus Erpetoichthys; species Erpetoichthys calabaricus. The sequence goes on along the minus strand of NC_041399.2, from coordinate 90,291,700 downwards.
CAGTTTGCACTAACACCACTAGGAAATACAGAAAATGATGTGTCCTATTTAAAAGAATTCAGAAGCTTTGACAGCTATTAATGTTTTCCAAAATAAACAAGATAATTCAGCTCTTATTCCATTTACCACTAGTTTTCTCAAATCTGTAAACAAACTGAAATAAAAAAAATATAAGATACTTCTGAAAGGAATCAATATTTACTTAGAATTTTGTTCTTGCTTAGTTTCACTATGAATGACATACAAAATGTTGTAATAGAACAGTCTTCATTTATTGACAAACATAACTAGCAGGGTTTTCTACCATACTTCTTTATTACACTCAGTTTTTTATTCCCCTTTTTCATTAGGGTAGTGAAATGTCAGTATATCACAAAATCAACATTTGCAAGTCAACACTGGAAAGGACCCTAGTTCACCACAGAGCACCACAACCACATTTAGTCATTTCAAGCCAATTTAGAGTACCCTTTTATCTGTTCCTGCTTCTCTATAAGATGTGCGTAATTAGTTTTTTTTTCCCCCTTAAGACATGAAATGTGTTTTGTTTTTTAAATTCTGGACATTAAGGTAACATTGAAAAATATTGGAATGTTATAGGAACTCTACCATTGAGTTAGATGCACATTAGAGGCTCTTTACTGCTCTAATTTCATGACATGGACTCGATTAATGCCATATTATTTTGTGAATTCTTTTATGAAACACACATACATACACATTTCCCACATTACAATGCCTGCTCAAAGGGGTACAGCATTTTAAATTCAAACAATAGGATCTGTAAGACAATAATTGTTAGAGAAGTTGAAAAGATGTTTTACATAAGAAAATGTACCATCACTAGTAGATCGTCCTCTATCTAAGTAGACCAAGACATCACTATGAAAATGACCTCTCACTCTTCCTTTATAGAGACGCACAGTTTCTAATAATATCCGACTTTGCTCCAGGCCACAACTTAAAGTCTTTACTTCACACACCTAACCTTAAGTTTCTCCATACAATTTACTCCATTTGCCAAAAACATACCAATAGACAATACACATTATTTCTACACATTGTGGAAAGACAGCCCCCGGACACAGACAGACAGACACCAGGATGTCCAAAACACACACGATTATTTTCAGTAACGTCCACACAATGCCTTGTTACCAACACCTCTTCTCTCTCTCTTTCTCTTTCTTTCTTTCTTTCTTTCTTTCTTTCTTTCTTTCTTTCTTTCTTTCTTTCTTTCTTTCTTTCTTTCTTTGACCTCCACTCCCCTCCTCACAAGCTCCATCTCCTTCCTCCCAACTCCGGCTCGTCTACTGGAGGGAGGCGGCCCCTTTTATAATAACCCGGATGAGCTCCAGGTGCTCCGTCAGATTACTGGTGACTGGATTAGTGATGGTCGACCTGTTCTTTCAGTCACTCAGATGGTTCTTTTCCTATCTGCTTATATCAAGAAAATTACAAAAAACACTACTTCAGTTACTTTATCAATATATAAAAGTTTTATCAGAAGATAAAAAATATACATCTTAATTTATTTTAACTAATAATTATTCTCTGGATGTTCATGCAAAATCTATAGTACTTTCTTTGTATTTTATTAACAAACACAGTAAAAGAGATACTTTTATAATGTAGATACTTTTTCAATGTATATAATTATTCACAGTTTGTTGGGCAAAAATTCTGAAAATGATAACAAAATATTTTAATTTTATTGGCAGCTTAATAAAAATGCTTGGACTCTAATCACTTGCCATTTTCAGAGGACAGCATTAAATCCCATTTCTATATCTGAAAATATCAATAAAGCACTTGTATTTGCATAATTACAGGCAGTTATTGGACATTAAAAAAGACCTTTAACATAATTTCCTTGCCGCAGCCCACATTACTAGCAAAAAATTTCTAGTCTGCAGGAAAAAAACACCCTGGACTAAAGCAGTCTAGGAAGACTGCCAGTATTATACTTAGAAGTACTATACAGTACATAAAGGCGCCTTCTTATTAATTAGTTTGCAAAAAATGTTATGATTTTAATTACTGATTTTTTGGGAATTATTGGCTAAAAGAAAAGTGTTGAATATTAAATATTTGACAAGCTGCCACCTCTGTGCTGACGGACTGTCATATATTTTGCATAAAGCAGAGATGCAATAAAATGATGGATTGGATTGTATCATTGCATTAGAGCTGTGGATTCTGAATTTACTTGGCATTCTGACATTTCTAGAGCAATATTTAATGAGCAAAAGTGTTGCAGCTGAAAAGTGAAGTAATGGGAAGTTAGTGGTACAGAAAAATAAAATATTCTAGGAAACACCTTGCTATTGAGCCATCACAGAAAATAGACTGTCAACTATGAATCAGTAAGCAAGCCTATAGCACCATGATATTCCTTTAGCAATGTTCAGGTATACACAATAGGTGGCTTACATTCATTTTTGAGAATTTGTGTTCAGTATACAAGTGGAACCTCGGTTTGCGAGCATAATTCATTCCGGAAACGTGCTCGTAGTCCAAAGCACTCGTATATCAAAGTGAATTTCCCCATAAGAAATAATGGAAACTCAGATGATTTGTTCCACAACCCAAAACTATTCATATAAAAATGATTAATACAAAATATAAAGTAAAAATACATAAAACAAATTAACCTGCACTTTACCTTTGAAAAGAATCATGGCTGGTGTGAGTGAGTTTCTAAACTCTTGTGGGATTGCACCCAACGGGACGACATGCAGAAAAGCGTCCCAAAGCAATCGCAGTCTCCCAGCGCTGTAGCAGTTCGCTACGAATCCAAAAAGATCACGGACATGCTATAAGCGCCTGCCGTCAATGGGTGATACAAGGAACAAGGAAAATTATAAATGTGCAGGGCCCTGCCTGACTGCTGTGTCTGTGTATAGGAGAGCAGCAGATCCCACTACAATAAATAACCACGCTGTTGCAGTTTCAAGCTGAATAAAGCTGGTGTTGCTAAAGTACTGAGACTCAGCTTCGTGTTTTAGGGTGCAAGACGGGGACTCGCACGTCACAGCACACACCCATGCGCGAGCACAAACACATACACACCCGCGCACGAGCACACACACACACACGAGCGCGCGCATGCACACACACATACACGCACACGCGAGTGAGCGAGCACACACAAATACACACACACGTGCGCGCGCGCACACACAGTCACAATGCTAATGCTGCAGTAAACAGTATACGCTCGTACGGATGTTGACTATATGAGTGAGGCGCGCCGACTCAGACGAGAATAGGAGACGATTGCCCACAATCCCGCAGAGAGAGAGAGAAGAACCATCAGCTCAGTTGTGATCACATGACGCTCAGCAGACAAAGCATATACGTACTACTCGTACTGCAAGACCTCGCTTGTTTATCAAGTCAAAATTTATTAAAAATTTTTGCTCATCTTGCAAAACACTCGTAAACCAAGTTACTCGCAAACCGAAGTTCTACTGTACTTTGTATGGGCAATTGGGTGTTGCACTGGGTAGTGTTGCTGCTTCGTGGACTCAGTATCTTGGGTTTGAATCCCATGTCTGTGTGCTGGTATGAATAATGTAGCTATTTCAAATTGGCTGTGTGTTATGGGTGTGATTGGTCCCTGCATTTTTTTTTCTTTGATTGGCGGACCTTAGCGTGTGCAGATTGTCACAATCAAACAACGCTGACCCCAAACAACACAGGCACCCAACAGGTTAGTATGTTGAGCCCCCTTCTGTAGTCCATGTTCACCTATAACTGGGCAAGGAATCAAACCCAAGTGTCTAAATTTATAAGACAGCTGCTCTACCTGCTGTGCCCTCATGCCAACCAGTTCTCATAAAGAATGAAGAATAATGTCAATAACAAAACATGAATTACTTATGAAATGGTAAAAAATGATGCAAGTGAAAAAATTTAATTGAACAGTTGACAGACCAATAAATGCAATGTGGCTTCAAGTCATGAATCTATTAGTTAAAACAATTGTGCCAAACCATTTCATATTTTTGAAGTCCTTTTTTAATGTATTGTTCTTTAATGAAAACTCTTGAACCTGATTGTATAAGGCAAAATAAAGAAATAAGGAACAAAAAGGTGAATTCCTTAGTGTGCAAGATTTACTTGTAAAATCGTCTCTTTTATGTTCACTTTTAAAGTCTAGCATATAAATGTCAAAGTGCAATGTTTTTTTTCTCTTTTCTCATCTTGGGATGTGTTTTTTCAGTTCTGTCTATGCCAACTAGCAACCAATTGTCTTAAGGTTTCAATTTATTTGCTAAATTCCTTTAAGGTTCTGTGCTCTTTTTTTAAATATCAGAGCAATGTGAGTTTCCCAAGAGCTCCAAGTTCCTCTAATCAGTTAGATGCCTTGATCTCAGGAGGCGATGGTTGATTGTACTGGGCACTTAGACTTGGCAGCTGCTCCTGGGGTATATGCTATTTCCCTAAAGGTCATATCAGTTTGTATTTTTTTGCAATTGTTAAAGAAATAAAATCCCAGCATGAAAAAAACACTTACTGCACTAGACAAACATTTTTTATAATGAGCATTTGACAATAGTAGCATTTGAAAGTACTTCTTTCAATGCAAGTAGTCTGCTTTGAAAAAGTGGTCAAAGTTATGTGGTGCAGTTAGAAGAAAACATTGTAATATCACTGAGGTCAGTGAAGAGAAAAATTACATGATAAAAATTACTGTAGTGTCCTTGAAGCTCCCCAAAAGTTGTACAGTGATGAGTCATTTTTGTGCGACATGTTGAGTACAATCACATTTCGCAACACATTACATAATAAAAATAATGCCTTGTATCTAAGGAATTGCAAAAATAAACTGCAAAATAAAGTGTTACATTAAAATGTCAGAAAAGGAAGAGAAAATTAAGTGCCATGTTTATTAGTATGGATCATTTGAGTGCATAATGGACAGATATGAGGAATGAGCAGCTTACATCTGTACAGACGTTAGCCAAAAGACATTTAGTGAGTCTTTAGAAGAGTAAGAGAGTTGGATATACAGTAGATCATAATTATTGGTTCTATGATGTTCAAACATTTTAGGCAAATTAAGGAGTGTTTTGTGATATTAGGGGACACTAGCTGTTTGGTTTTCACCATCAGATACAGTATATAGTGTGTTCATATGATATCCTGAAATTTTAAATTCCACATGTAAAATAAAACTTCCTCAGAATACGGCACATTCAAGTGGGAAGTTGCAGACATTTGCTCATTTGAGAGTTGTGATGAAAGAGAGGCCCATGGCAGAGCAAGTGTTTTGAAAAACAGTGAGTTCAAGTTCGGTGGAGGGGTATAGGTACGTGGTGTTGTGGCAGAGCATCCCTGAGTGTTGTTGAGGGAGTTGGTAAGACTGTATTTACATGCAGACAGGCACAGTTGGGTCAATTTCCTCATTAGTGGTCAGGGATGTATATTTAGCACCTGTGCCTTCTTAAGAGTAGCCTGAACAAGATAGTGAAGGAGGAAGAATAGAAATTAAACCAAAAGGCAGGATCAAGAGAGCAAACCAGCGTGGTGGAGAGGATGCTGAATGGTTGGAGGCCCGCCGAGGCATGCGAAGTAAATGGCACTTCAAGGATTCCTCTGCTGAGTAGTCTATGGGAGTAGGGATGTTGGTAAAGCCTCCTAGAGATCCAGTAGATGCCAAGGGACTGGAAGGGAATATGGAAGACCGGCTCCACAAATCCCAGCAGATGCTGATGGAAGGAGGCTGATCAAGAGATGGAAAAACTGAACCACGGCTGTTAGTCTCTCTGGCAACTGAGAACACCCAATGGGGTGAGCTGAGGAGATTGGTAGAATGATGCATGATGGTCTAGCTGGTGATCATAACCCAATGTCTGGATGGTTTTACATTTGAATTTTAATTGTTGGTTTTTATCTTCCACGTGAGCACTGTTTTTACGGATTATTTATTTATTGCTGCGTTAGGTGTCCTCATTGCCTGGCTCATCTCAGTAGTCATGGGTCCAATGTAGCATGGCAGCTACTGCCAACATGGACTGTCAAAAAAGTATCTAAATCTTTCCATCTTCCATTTTTATAGACACTAATTTGTTGAATTAGCAGCCTGTGATGTTAACTTATCATTAGTAATACTTCGTAACTGATGAGCTTACACTCTTAAAAAAAAAAATCAAAGGGGCCTTTAGCCAAATAAATACAGGGTTGCAAGTAAAAAATTCAAATGGGTTTTGTTAAACTTTTTTAATTGCTATCATAACTTGGAGCTTATTATTGTAAGTAATTTGAACTCCATTTAATGAAGTCATTGATGCTATAGTAACTTAATCAAGTTGGCTGGGTGACATGATTTTTCTTCAGCTTCCCTTGAAAATGGATCTCTAATTTCCCACTCACTTAACATGTCTGCCAAAGTTCATGGCATGTGACCTCCCCACTGAACAACACGGTCTGCAGACACACAAACTCAGAGTGAGTATTACTTTATGTATAAGCACATTCTTATCGTTGAAGTGATGGCTGCATAAAGGCTTTGGTATGTGATAAAACGGCTGATGTGTTATTTTGATGTCACAATTGAACTTGAAAATGGCAACAAATAATGAGATACAACAATTTGAAAGA